>NC_092874.1:304188466-304255966 GCF_028372415.1 Notamacropus eugenii | reverse complement strand
GAATTTGACTAGGTGGCATAGTGTATTTAAATCTGGCCTTAGACATTTATTAGCTATATGATCCTGGGCAAGTCACTTCACCCTGTTTGCCTTGGTTTCCTCATTTGTAAAATGAACTGGAGAAGGGAATGGCAAACTACTCCAGTATCTCTACCAAGAAAACCCCAAATGGGGTCACAAAGAAAAAGACACGACTAAAACAACTCAACAACAAAAACTAAGAATGAGATGGGATAGCAAGCTCTGAGATGGGTGGCACACTGGAGAGTAAATGCTTCCCAGGCACCCCCGTATCCCAGCAGCCGCCTCCTGGGTCAGAGCCACAGTTAGAGATGTAGGAGGAAGGGTCGTCTAGTTCAATCCATACCCTAAAACCAATCCCCCTCCCTAACAGGTGATCTTCCAGCCTCTGACTAAAGCCCTCCAATGATGGGGGAAGCCCTCAGTCCTCTCATCCACTCTCAGGCAGGCCGTTGCACTTTGGGACGACTGGGAAGGTTTCCCTGACCTCAAACCTCAATCAGTCTCTTTGTCACTTCTATCCATCATTCCTGGTTCTGCTCCATGGGGCCAGGAACAAGTCTGATCCCTGTTCTGCCTGACAGCCTTTCAAGGACTTGATGCCAACAATGTCCCCCTGGAACCTTCTCTTCTCTTCTCCATGGCTCTCCCCTTCAAGGTCTTGTATTCTCTCAGCCATAGCTGATTTGTCTTAAAAAGTAGATTTGAAAAGCACGCTGTTCTCAGGTCCCTCAGGAGCTCAACTTTCTGGTTATGGCTCTGGTAGTCCTGATGTTGTATGGTTCCAGGAGTCTAGAACTTGACCTGACCCCTGGTTAGAGGCTGACCCTGAACCCAGATGGACCCTGTTCTCTTCCACCCTGTCAGCACCTGTTCAAACTGGATCCTGAGCTCAACTTCCTTAACAGATTCTACTAGCCCTGGGGAGAGGGCACAAGCTCCAGAGTGCTCAGGTCTGGGTTCTAGGTTCTGAATTCTCAGCTCCAATTCATAGAAGCCCAATTTGAGGCTTCCCAATTGCTTCTGGGTTACAGAAGTGACCTCAATTCCACCTCCACAGGATTGGGGGCCCCTCTTCCTGGCCCACTCCCATCAGGAGGCCTTCGGGGGCCCTCCTACCCACCCTGGCCCCCTCCATAATTGGGCTGGAACAAGATTGTTTTTTGGGGGGGCCATGAAGAAATAAGACTCTCTCCCTCCATAGCCCAGAATGTTACAAAACATTTGTTCATTCTGGCCAGGAGTGTTTATTTACATATGGGGATGAAGAGGGATGCTGCCCCTGAGTCACGGCTGTTCACCACAGCCCCTGTGGGGTCCCCCCCAGCTCGAGCTCCACAGACATCTGAGGGCAGGAAGTGAATGGAGAGAAGAGGCTTGGATGTCAAAGCTGGAGTCATGAGGGGAATCACCATCAGCACCCCAAGATCAGAGTCAGGGTCCAAGGCTGTTTGGGTCAGCAAGGGTAGCAGAGTTCCTCTCCAAATCATCTGGGGGGGCCCTGCCTGCCCCTCCCCTTACTGATGAGTGACTCCCTTCTCCTAACAGGCTCTCAGCTTCAAAATTGGGGTGGGGGAATTCTAGCCCTGAGGGAGGGACACAGATCACCCCAAGAGATCCCTGCCCCCAAGTCCAGAGTCAGTGTTGGGGTCACTGCCAGCTGAGCCCTTCCAGTGGCCCCTACCCCATCCTCAACTAGGGGTCACCCTACTGGCCTGAATTTGAGGACCCCTTTCCATCTCCACATGGGGTTCACAGAGATGTCTCCTTTGAGTCCGGGAGCTGAGGAGGCTTAAAGCTGAGGACTTCTTTGTATGTGACCCCTGGACAAAGAGAGATGGGAGGGAGAGGGGGAGGAAGACAGAGACAGAACAAGTTTGAGGGAAATGGGGCAAAATAGAGGAATAACAGAGATCAAGAGAGAAAGACATGAAAAAGACAGAGAAGGGCATTAGAGATGATGAGGGAGGGAGGGAGGAAGGGAAGGAAGGAAGAAAGAAGAAAAGTGACACAGGGAGGATGGAAGAGACAGAGGAAGGGATGGATTGAAGAGGTAAGGGGGAGGGGCAGGCCAACAGAGAGGCTCAGAGATCATTGGGGACAGGGACAGAGAGGGCAGTGCCATCGCTGCCAGCCCCCCTCCCCCCCTGTTCCCATGCTCTCCTCCCTGGCTGGGCTGGGGCACAGGAGGACAGCACTCACGTTTCCACTCATCCAGTGTCAGGTCCACGTCATCAAGGGAGTCATCATAGAGCTGGGCCTGTGGCTCTTCCTCAGACTCGTGCACAGTCTCAAAGTAGGGGTGAGTCAGTGCCTCAGCCGCGGTCACTCGCTTTTCTGCATCCAGAACCAACATCTTTTCCAGCAGGTTCACAGCTGGAGGGGGCAGAAGAAAGTGTTGGGGGCCACTGGGGCAGCAGACCAAACTCCTGACCAAGGTCCAACGCCCAGGAATCACAGCCCCGCAGTGCAGGGGTGCAGCCCCCTAGATTACCAACAGAAACATCCCCAAGCCCCAGATAATAATCCCCAAACATCTGCTTACACCAAACAAGCATCAGCTGGCTCCCAAAGCCTGCACGACCCCCCCACAGTACATCATGTCTTCTCTCTCCAAGCCTTTGCCCTGGCAGTCTCCCTTGCCCTGAACACTTTCCCTCCTCACTTCTCTCCTTACTCTTCCCTCAAGCCTAGCCCACACATCCCTTTTCCTAGGCCTTTCCTAGTCCTGCTGTTCCTCCACCAGATTCTGGAGCCTTATCTTCTCAGATCACCTTCCATCTAGTCTGTATCTGACCATGATCTATTTAGAATGCACTGAATGGAATCAGCCTTGTTGCCAGGAAGATCTTTGACTACAAAGCTCACTGTAGCAACTTACCGGCTCTGAGGTTACTAGTGGGAGTGAAGGTGCTGACCTGCATTGGTGGAGGGACTTTTCTCCCCTAGGAGTTCCCTATGACAGTAAAATCTCAGGGCAGGCCCTAAGCCTGTGCACCTAGTTATATCCATTGCCAAGGAAGGGCAGGGACCATTTCTTTGTAGCCCAGCGCCTGGCATACAACAGGCACTTAATTAGTGCATACTGATTGATGTTATGAAATTGAGGGTTATAAGAAGCCTCCCTTACCCAAGGGGGTGGCATTCTTCAGGACAGAAGCAAAGTCCTTTTTCTCCAGCTCAGGGAGACTTTCCATATAGCTCTTTGCCTGCAGGAAACAAACCTTAGCCCAAGGGGCCGTCTCCCTTCAGGCTCCAGGCTCCCCAGGCCCAAGACTCCTGAATCTGGTCCCATCTAACAAGCTGGGGCAGACTGCCTGGAGGCCCCAGCTCCCCTGGCCCCACCCCCACCTCAGGAACCCCACCCCAGGACACTCACATCTTGACTCTGAAGCCGCTGCACAAACTCTGGGGGAGGCGTCCCAGTCACTTTCATGATCTCCATCAGCTGGTCCAGGTCTGCCCAAGCAGGGCCATGTCAAGGACTGCAGCTCTGAGTTAGGCCCAGTCCACCCTACCCCCACAGCCTGCTCAGGCAGGAAGTGAACCAGGCTCAAACTGCCCTGGGCCGCCACTCAGATGTGTCTCCCCTCTTCTGCTTTATCCCTTCCTGGGGGCCAATCACTGCCTTTTAAATGTTCCCCACTTTTTAAGGGGCTTCATCAATGCAGAATTAGAAAAGCACCCAGTGTGGAAAGCCCCTCCACCAGGCAGACTGCTGACTCACCTGCACCTTTTCTCTTAGGGAATTCAATAAGAAGGTGACATGACTCACCCAGGGTCACCCAGTCAGGATGGGTCTGCAGCAGGATTTGAACCTGGGCCTTCCTAACTATAAGTTCACTACAACATTCACTGTCCAGAGATGATCTGTGATGGGGTGGGTCAGGGCTCTTTTTCTGTATTTTCCACTGAGAGCCTAACTGCTGGCTTTGGGTATCTATCTGGGGAGCTGCTCAGCTACCTGGTTTTCTCCATGACAATTGAGAGCTGGCTCTAATCGTCCTGTCCCCCTCCCCTCAGAACCTCTTTCCCATCCCCCTGCAGCTCCCCACCTCCCAGGATACGATCACTGCCTTTGAAAAGGATCTTCCCAGTGATCATCTCTGCCATGATGCAGCCCACAGACCAGATATCCACTGAAACAGGGCCCAGACCAGCTATGTCAGGCTGGCAGGAGAGGCAGAGCAGGATTCTTGCCCTCACTGCCCCTTGGCATCCCATCCCTGGGTTTCCTGAGACCTTGGCTACCAGACTACCACCCAGGGACTCACTTCCTCCAGGAAGTCCTGATTACAGTCCCTCCCACCTTAGGCCAGCAACCCTTCCCTCACCCAGGGTCCAGCTCCCTCCCCACTCAATCCACAATCCATTCTCCAGGCCTAGTGGAAAAGTCACTTCCTCCAGGAACTCTGCCCTGACTTAGGCCCCAATCATTACCTTAGGGATGTTTAGGGGTACCCCAGGGCTCCCTGAGGTCAGCAGGACAGAGGCCTGGGCAGCTCCTGTTACCTGTCTGTGTGTAATGCATCCAGTTAAGGATGACCTCGGGGGCCCGGTACCATCTGGTCACCACATAGCCAGTCATCTCACTGTCTGTCTGTCTGGCCAGGCCAAAGTCCAGAATCTGCAGGACAGAGATCCCCCCATAAGTGGGGGTAGGGGATGCCACTGCCCAGATGTTCCTACAGCTGTACAGCCATCTTAGGTCAGGACTGGGCTTCCACACAGTCATCTCCTGTGTGTAGCCTCTGTCAGGCTGGTCTAGTCAAAGACCAGTCTTGGGAAGGGATCTCACCCTGCCCCCTTGTTCTCAGACAGCCATGTCCCTCACCTTCAGCTCACAGTCCTCATTCACAGCCAGGTTACCAGGTTTGAGATCCTGGGGAAGGAAAACCTAGCTGCCATCCCATCATCCCCTGTGCCAAAGCTTGTGATGCCCCCCCCACTACTCAAAGGGCACACCTGGCATTCAAGGCGTCTCCCATCCAATCCCATCATCCCCTGTGCCAAAGCTTGTGATGCCCCCCCACTACTCAAAGGGCACACATGGCATTCAAGGCCTCTCCCATCCAATCCCATCATCCCTATCCAATCCCTTTCACAGATGTTCCCTTTCCCTAAGGCTTCCTTATCCTTCGAAGCCCAGCTCAAATCCATGTCCCCCAATTTATCTTCCCTGACCACCTCAGCCCATGCCAAAGGTGGCAGTCATGGTTTGGGGAGAGCAGCATGGAAGAGGTGAAGAGGAGACTGCCCAGGGCTATGAGATCAGGGTCCTTGACCCAGCTGTACTCGTGACTCACTAGATTGCCCCATCCCCCAGCTGGGGCCACCAGTGAACAGAGTGACTCACCCTGTGGATGATGCCAGCGGCGTGGATGTACTACAGAAGATAGAGGCATGCAGTCAGTGAGGTCTGTGAGGCTGAGACAGCCCTCAGAGGAGGGAGAGCAGACCTCTGAGCCCAACCCAGACCCCTTCTCCCCTTCACAGGCATAAAGACCCACCCAGCTCCCCCTTCAATGACCTCCTGACCAACTGCTTCCAACTCTCCCCAGGGATCCCAGCCATCATGGTGGGTGTAAGTGGGCTCAGCAGAGGGGCATCTGCAGGATGGGGCACCCCTAGAGACAGACAGACCTTGAGGCCTCGAAGGATCTGATAGACCAAGAACTGGATCCGATCGTCACTGAGCTTTTCATGTTTCATCAGCTTGCTGAGGTCTGTGCCCATGAATGGCATGACCAGGTAACTGCGGGGGGAGAGGAGGCCTGGTCACTTCCCCTGAGCCATTGTCCATGCCAAGGAAGGGAGGGACGCAGCCTTAAGCATCTGGAAATAGCAGAGGCGGCCCATCCCCAAAGCCACTGGGTTCCTTAAAAGGCAGATGATTCAAAAAGACGGTGCACTAGCTATGGGGGGCAGGAGGGGGCTGAGTAACTACCTGGGCACAGAACAAAGAACTCGGAAGGGCAAAGGGGGCATCGGCTGCTCGGCTGGACAATGGGGAGGCTGGAGGAGCTGGAGTAGGGGCTGCTCTTACAGTAACTTACAGTTTTACCTCAATCAATCAAGGACACGACCCCCCAGGGGCCCAGAGGAGATCAAAGGAGGAAACCCAGACCCTGCCCTGAAGGAGGAGATGGCCTCCAGACTACAGTGGGCCTTGAATGCCACACTGACCAGTCTGCATTGGAAACACTGGGGAGAAATGGAAGGTTCCTGAAGACAGGAGAGATCTAGTTGGTTCTGGGCCCTCTGAAGGCTATCTTGGCAGCTGAGATGTAGGCAGGTTAAACCAAGCCTCTTTACCCCCAGAAGATGGGAGACATAGCTCAGCTCTGGGGGAGCGTTTTGGAGGGCAATCTCTGGCTCAAAAAGGAGTCTACCAACGCTTGAGCTGCAGAGGATTGCAGTATCCGAATGTGGCTGGGTCAGCTGGCCCTAGATTCAAGCAGTCAGTTCCCTTGTCCACTAGGGACAAAGCTTCACAGTCCCTAGGTCCTCCATGTCCAGCCTCACGGCCACCTGCTCATTTGGCTGTTCCTCTCTGAAGAAAGGCATCTTGCTGGGGGTAAGGATGTTGATAGCCCCATTCTCTCTGGCCAGGAAAGGATGAGACCCCAGCGTGTGGATGGACCAGGACCCCAGGGCCACTTGTCTTTCCATGAGTGTGTGTGTCCCTGAGGTTTGTGTCTGCCTCAACAATCCTGGCAGTTAGCTTACGGTGGCTGTGAAAACCTCTTCTTGAAAGCTGAATGAGACTATCATAAGGAAGACAGATGAGAGAGGAGGAGCCTTGAGATATTTGTAAAGTGCCTAGCACATGAGAGGCACCATAGAAAAGCCAGGATCGCATCATATTGTCAATAATCCTGTTATAATTGAAACTGACTGGCCAGTGTGAGCTATGGGTGGGTGGGGGAGCTGAATCAGGGTGAGCCCCCAGATTTCCAGCCAAACTGGCTTCCTTTTTGATACCTGTTCTTGCCCTGACTCTCTTTCCCCAAACGTATCTCTGCTGGGAGAGACCCTTTCCTCCCTCCAGGACTTCTGGCCAGTCTCCCCTGACCCCACAGATGTGAACATTCCCCTCCACATTTTCCTGGAGCCAAATGTCTCTCATTTCTTTGCCATTTCCCCTCCATTCCCGCCTCCCCATCAGGCCACAAGCACCTCAGGGGCCAGGGTGATGGTACCCTCCTTCACCTGGTATACCTAGCCCTGGCTGTATGTAGTAGGTGTTTAATAAATGCAGAATTCAATGGAAGTGACATGGGAGCTTTCCCAGATGTAGGGGGAAACAAAGAAAAGAAAGGGGAGAGATGATTCAGAGGTCTCAGGCCTGGGACATCAGGATTTGGGTGATGGTGGAGGAGGGGAGATGACGATCTTGACTTTGGACATGTTGGGTTTGGGCAATGAGCTGGTAGAGATAGGCCCAAGGTTCTTGGGTCACTCGCAGGGTCAGGCTGATGGGTCAGAGCACTGCCAAGAGATGACAAAGAACTGGAAGCCTGGAGATGCAGGTTCTAGTCCTGGCTCTGTGGTTCCCTTACAATGACACCTTGGGAAAGTCTCTTTCCCTCTGAGCTTTCTTCATCTGTAAAACTGCGGAGCAGGGGGGAGGATGGACTGGATGATGCTATGGGTACCTTCTGCCTCCTAAGGATGAGAATGAGGGCACAAAGGAAGTCAAAAAAATGAGCCTAGAAGGACTCCCCCACAACAGAGGAGGAGGGGCCAGCAGGGAAAGGATGGAGGGTTTGCCAGGAAGGACAAGCAGGAGGCTACAATGTCAGGGGAGGCCAGTAGGGGAGAGCTGGTCCCCATTAAAACCTGCAGAGAGGTCAAGGAGGATGAGACCCGAGAGGGAGTTCCTGGGGGTCGAAGTTTAGAGGTCACTGGGGATCCAGGGCTAGGGATGAAGAGAGATGAGATGTGGAGGGGAAGGCCGAAGGTAGCCAGGGCAGATGATGCCAGCTCCCTTCCCTGCCCTTCCTTGCCAGCTCCAGCCAGCCCAGCCCAGATCTGCCTGGCAAAGGTTACCACAGCTCCAGTTACATTGCTCATTTTTCATCCCTTGTCCAAGGTTAGATTTCACACTCCCTACTGGTCATTAACCAACAGGGCTCAGGGGTCACCCCCTTGGGCTACAAAGCCCAGGACAGTGCCCAGATGGCAGAGAGGTGACCTCAATGAGGGGTGGAGCAGGGGGCAGCTCCCAGGAGAAAGTCTGTCCTAGCTAGCTGAAAACTCTCTCCCACAAGTCCCCCCAGGGCTCCAGGGTCTGCCCTCTGGGGCAAAGAAAAATTAATCCAGTCCCTCTGACTCAGGACAAATTACCAGAATCTCCCTAGTACTGCCTTAATCTAAACCAAGCAGCTGCTACCTTCAGACCTCCAGGCCTCTAGGGAGAAAGCCCCCTCCCTCTCCCAGCATCTCACTCCACTTTGGGACAGGATACCCATCCTGTGCCTAGGCCTGTGCTCTGGGACCAAACAGAACAAGGCTGGTCTTCCCTCCAGGGCCAAGAATGACTGCTTGCTCCATGCCCACAAAGGTTTGTAGGAGCCCCTTGCATGATGATGGGCCCAGTCTACTGATTTTCAGGTAGAAAGAAGTCTCTGTTCCCCTCCCTGCCACCCTCACTCTGCCAGATTCACCCTCCCATATCTCTCCCTTCCTCTAAACGCCTTCTATGGCTCTCCACTGCCTCTGGATGTCCCTACATTGGTGCAGTCAGCTCCTGCCCTCCTTTCTAGATGAGTTTCTAGGTCCCTTCCAGCTCTGACATTCTGGGGGTTCTGATAAATCCAAGGCTGTGGTACTGGGTGGGGCCTCAGCCTCCCCATCTGTCTCAGGCTGTGGGGCAGTCAGAGATAAGGCTGACATGTGCCTACAATCCTCACAAAGCCTGCTAAGATGGATGGATGGATGTGGGGCATCAAGAGACAGACCATACTTCCTGCCCTGGCTTATCACAGTCCCCAGGCCAGGGCCCAAGTGGAATTTCTGAGAAATGGGCTAGTTTTTACTACACATATGAGTGGTGGTGGGAGGGGAAGAATGTCCACCTGAAGGCTCTGTTGTCTCTGGTGGGTCAGCTCCCTCACTCAGTCTGTGTTCCAGAGGCTGCTCCCTTTTCTAGTCCCTAGTCAAGGCTGCCTTCCTCAGTGACCCCAGGAAAAGGAGGAGAAACAGCTTCCCGCCTCCCTTAGGCCCACAGAGACTAACATCAGCCAGGGATCAGTTTGGGACCTAGGGAGGGGCTGGACAGACAGGCTAGGGGGAGAGGGGAGAGACCTCAGGGACCCAACTGATGCCCTCCAGGGGGAGGTCTGCCCCTAGCACAGGCCTCTGGGTGCACTTTGGTGGAGGTGGCCCAATGGAAAGTTGACCCAGATCAGGCTGAGAACTCCGGAAGGGCAGGTTTTAGGACAGTCCCTCCCAGACTAGAACCTCCATGACGGCAGAGGGCTAGTACAGATGGTGGCCCCCAAGGTCCTTAGCTACTCACAAGTCTGTGAAGTTGTCCAGTGTGTCATCAGGGGTGAAGACGTCCAGCAAGCCGATCACCTGGGGAGACAAGACAGCCTGAGAGACGACAGTGAAGGCTGCCATTTCTATAGGTTTGAAAGCCCAGTTCAAGTCTTCACACTAGTCTGAGAGGAAGGGCCATCATTATCCCCATTCTACTGACGAGGAAACTGAGGTAGAAAAGTTCAATGACCCCAGGGCAAAGCAGCTAAGTGTCTAAAGCATATTTTGGACTCAGTCTTCCTGAATCCAACGCTTCATCAAGTAATGGTAGGGACTGGGTGACTTTTCCATTATTTACTTGCCTCCTGGGCAGCCAGGGGCCAGCTGCCCAGAGCAGGAGAGCACAGGTGAACCTCTGACCTGAACCACACCCAACAGAGCACGCTTGGGAGCTCCTTTGTATTTCTGAATCATGCGTGCCCCCTTAGGTACCCAACAGCATAGCCAGTAAGTCACCCAAACAGGGAACTTGGAGCTGGGAGAGTCTGGTGGAGACAGACCTCCCCCCACAGCTTCTGTGGGTACTGCCTTGTCACCTCATCCCAACTCAGATCTCCAGATTATCCAGCTCTGGCTTGGATAATGTCCTGGTCATGGAAAATCATGCCCCACCTCCAGGGAGGGCTGATGCCGGTGTGACATCCTGCCTACTCCACCCCAACCCCCTCCTTCTTCCTGAGCGCCTGTGTGGCCTGAGGGATTGTACATGTGTAGCAGGGAGGGAACTCGGACATAGATGAGCCTGGGGAGACAGTCAGAGGGTAAGATGAGGCAGGGTCAGTAACATCTCTCCACCTTCCCTACCCCAGCCCTTGGCAGAGGTAGCACCAAACATGCCTCCCCAAGAATCCACTCAGCCCCTAATCCAGTCACCCGCCCCAGCTGTCTCCTTGGCCCCAGCAGGCCACCCCCGCCATTGTCTTCAGAGCTTCCCCACAGATCTCCCAAGTCTCCCCCCTCACAGGCTATTTTCAGCTGGTGACAGACGAGGACAGGACCTTCTGTGAGCTCATCCCCTCCCTGCACCCCCCAGCCCACTGACCAGACATCAGAATGAGAGTCTTCCTAGGGAGGGCAGCTGGGAAACCACAGATAACTCAAAAGCCAATTCCCCTGGGCCTAGAGCCACCCACTAGACCCCCTTGGTCATAGCCTCTGGGAGCTGGGAGGGGAGCCAGGGGAGGGGTGCTGTGTGCTCCAAACCCTCCCCTTTCCCCCTCCCCCACCTTCACCCCCTCCTCAGTCTCTCTGTCTTCTGCTTTGCTCAGACCACATCTACCCAGGATCCCTGATGTCTGAGCTGGAAGGGCCCAGCCCTCAGAGGCCAACCCCAACCTGGACAAGAACTCCTACTACATAATACATCTCCTGGGATCAGCTCCCATGATGGAAGACTCACTACCTCCCGAGGCACCCCATTCCATAGCTGGCCTGCTGTTTGCTGGGATATCTGCCCTTAGCTTCCCCCTTGGGGCTGAACCCCCTTCTCCGTGATGGCCTTTATCTCCCAGTCCCCACCCCACTACCCATCCCACCTGTCCTCTGCCTCCTCTAGCATGGGCAGTCATTAATGGGCATTAGATCTATGCATGTATTTTGGCTACTCCATGACTCAGGCTAATGCCCACAGGTCTTGGGAGCCAAGGCAAGGTCAGTAAGAGCTACACTGCTGTGGGAAGACCCTGGCCCCCAAAAGTGAGGTGATTTGCACTGGGGGTGGAGAGGCCTGGGTCTGGGCGTCATGAGCCAGAGGGGATATATGGGAGGGCAGGTGGGCCCGGGAGGATCAGCTTAGGGAGCTGTAGAAACCTTGGGAGCCATGAGAGGGTCTCCAAGTATCTGAAGGGTTGCCCAAAGAATGGGCTGTCTGTGGAAGAGTGAGCTCTCTGTCCCTGGAGGTCTTCAAGCAGAGGCTAGGTGATTCCTTGTCAAAGATAAGAGGATCCTTCTCAGGTATAGGCTGTCCTGGCTGCCCTTCACAGGGCAGATAGGGGCACCAGAGTTCATAGAGTGCTGGGCCTGGAGTCAGGAAGATTTGTCCTAGGTTCAAATCTGGCCTCAGACAGTTACTAGCTGTGTGACCCTGGGCAAGTCACTTCACACTATGTACCTCAGTTTCCTCATCTGTAAAATGACCTGAAGAAGGAAATGGCAAACCACGTCAGTATTTTTGCCAAGAAAACCCCAGATGGGATCATGGGGAATCAGACATGACTGAAATGACTGAACAATAACAAAAAAACCTTCACATTTTAGGGTTCCAGGTACCCAGAGATGCTGAGGTCCCAGGCATGAGGGCAAGAGGGCCTTTTCTTCTCCTCACTCAGGGCTGACCCTTAACTGTTCACTGGGGATGGGAGTTCATTATTCTCCCAGTATCCACTGCTCCCCTACCTCCTTCCCTGGCTCATTACACAGGGAGGGCCTTGAGTGCCAAGGCTGAGGGCAGATGATCAATGGGGGCAAAGAGAGGCTTTCAGAGTTCCAGACTCCAGTCAAGGGCTCAAGGAATTGAGGCTTTATAAAATCTCAGGGAAGGAACATGAAGCTGAGTGGGGGCTCTGACCTCCTAGGGAGCCTCTAGGTCCCACAGAGATGCTTGCCCTGGGCCTGGGGCCCTCTAGGAACCTGCCCTTCCTCACACCAGGACCATGGCCAGGTCCCCAGACCAGGGCTTGAAAGCCTTCCTGCTCTGCTCCATTCTGCTCCATCCCCAGACTGATTCCATTGCAGCAAAGTCTGGGCTTGGTCTGAGGGAGCTGAACTAAGACCAGGCAGCTTTGACATGTTAGATCACACCATTATTTGTGCACAAGCCATTCTAGCCTGCCTCACAGACTGGACCAAGCAATGCCAAGCCTGTGGACAGGACAGCACAGGACAGTGTCTGCCTGAGTGCTGAGGCTGGTCCTAGGGGAAGGTGTAGTCTGTCAGCATAAACCCCCAACCCTCATCCCCAGTCCTGGCAAAGAGACCCAGCCACAGGCAAGCATTTCCAAAGGAACACAGTCCAGTGTCTGCAGGGTGAGACCCTCTAACAAGTTCATTTTACAGATAGGGAAACCGAGGCCCAGGTGTGGAAGGCATTGCCCAAGGTTACCTAAGGCAGTGAAGAACAGAACCTGTTGGGTTCCTCCAGCTGAGCTCCCCAAAGGGTCAGATGTGGCAGTGAAGAACAGAACCTGTTGGGTTCCTCCAGCTGAGCTCCCCAAAGGGTCAGATGTATCTGTGGACAGGCTGGGTCTAGGAGGCATGACCTCTGGCAAAGTCAGGGGCCAAGGGCTGAGTGGACTGTGATAGCCAGCATGCTGCTTGGCTTAAAGAAAAAGGCCAAGATGTGGAGATTCAAAGACATGAAGGGACCCCCACGCCAAGTTGGAGCTTCTAGATGTTCCCTTAAAGGAAGCTTGGGGTTCTGAGAGGTGGAAGTGAGGGGGAAAGCACTACAGGCATGGGGAACAGCTCAGGCAAAGGCCTCGAGATGAGAGATGGCCCAGCAGGTAAGCCAGATTTTCTGAGCTGGAGAGTTAAAGGAGAAGTGTCTTCCTCTTCCAATCTCTTTATCCCAGTCTCTCTCAAACATACAGACCCACTGGAGGAAGAACTACGGACATGGGGCTTAGGGCTCCAAGGTTAATTCATTTCTCTGATGTCCTGGATCTTCTGAGATTGCTTATGGCCAGAAAGCTGGGTCAAGACAGGTCAATCCCTGAAGGGGGTGCTGCCAGGCCTCTCTGGCCCCAACAGCACCTGGTTCCAGGGTTCTGTGCTCTCCTGACTCCACTAAAGATCCAAAGTCACAGCCTATGCAAAGCTTCAGTGAGCACTGGGAACTCTAAGCCTCACTACTTGTGGGACGTAGACCAAATAATTTCTCTCTGAACTTGCTCTTCTGAAAAATGAGGCTAAGAACACTTGAATGACTTCCTCCCGGTGGAGGTGGCTGTGAGGGGAGTCCTCATTTATCGATGAACATGTATCATTCTGAAATAGAATGTAGGAGTCCCTGGAGGGCAGGGCTGTCTGTTTCTCCAGGGTCTACCACAAAAAGTAGGTACTTAATAAATACTCAAAGATTGATTTGTAAGCCTCCAATGGCCACAGGGGTGGCTGGTCTATTACATTATTATCAATTTCATTCCACAAAATGGCAGAATCCAGGAGTTTCCAGTGGTGGGCATCTCAGAAGGTGTCTAGTCCCATTTCTTTCTAAGTAGAAGAATCCTTCCACCATGTCCTTGAGGACTCAGCTAGCCTCTGACAGAACACTTCTAGAGACCAAGAGTTTACTACCTAGAGAGGCAGCCCCATCTACTCTTTTCAGACAGCTGGAAATGGGAGGATGTTCAAATTGTTCCTCTGGCTTCCTCTGCTGCTCCTGTGCCCTGTGCCTTCAAGCAGAAGGATGCAAGTCTCTTTTCTGCCTAGATGCCTGACACATGGACCCCTGAAGACAGCTGTCACAACCCACCCTACTCCCAAGTCTTCTCATCTTGGGGCAGCAGATGGACACAGCTCTGGGTCTGGACTTCGGAAGATCTGAGTTCAGATCTAGCTGTGTGATCTTGAGCAAGCCACTTTACCTCTGTTTGCCTCAGTTTCCTCAACTGTAAAATGGGTATAATAACCTCTCAAATGAGAAAATGTGTGTCAAGCACTTAGCACAGTGCCTAGAACATATATATGCTATAGAAAATGCTTATTTCTCTCCCACTCCTTCTCAAGGTTAAACATTTCCCATTTCTTCAGCAAAGGATGATCACCCTTGCCATCCTAAGTTACTCTGTCTTATTAAAGTCCCTCCTAAGATACATCGACCAGACTAGAGACAATGCTCCAGATGATGAAATAGGCCCAGAGAGGCGAAGTTACTTGACTGGGCTCACACAGCGTTAGTCCATCTGGGGAGGGATAGAGCATCCCTCTATCCAGCTACAGCCAGATTTCCCCTCCAGAGGGCGATGAGGGTATGGCATCCAAAGCCAAATTTACCAGCCTCCTGCCTCCAGAAAAGTGGGCATAGGGGAGTTGAGTGTGGGAGGGGAGACAGAAGGAGAGCAGGCTTCAAATGTGTCCTTGCCCTGCACAGGTATTACCTGCCTGTCCCCTACAGATGGAACCTCAGAAGGGGGAAGCATGGAATGTTACCACTCCCCATGGAGTCATCCTTCCAGGTGACTTTTCCACTCCATTCCTTCCTCACTCCCCTCCCCCAAGTCTAGGCTCCATCATCTGTGGTTTCCCTAGACCAATGGAACAGTATCACTGCTGGTTCCTCTGCTTCCAGTCTCTTCTCCCTCCCATCCATCCTTCACATGCTACCAAACCAATCTAACTGGACCCTGCTCTGACCACCCTGCTCCCCTGCCCAGCAAGCTCTCTGGAGATGAGGTGTGCTCAGTTCCTTAACCTGACTTAGCCTGCCTTTCCAAGCTTGACTCACATGTTCTCTGGAAGGTAATGTGGTTGTGTCTAGGGTTCTGGGTTCAAATGGGACCTCTTGGAGCCAGAATTTCCCCCTTTGAACAATGGAGATGACACTGATTCCTAGCTCACTGAGTGGTTGTGAGGTTCAAATGACAAGAGCCACAACTAGTATGTTTATGGCAAGCTACGGTTTGCAGAGAGTGTTACCCCATTTGGGCAGCGCCACTTTGTGAAGCAGATTCTAGCATTCTTCTCAGCTAGGTGCTGAGATGTCTTGAGGCTGGAATCAGGAGGACCCGAGTTCCAATTTGGCAGCAGATTCTTACTAGCTGAGTGACTCAGGGCAGGTCATTTAACCTCTGTCTGCCTCAGTTTCCTCAACTGTAACATGGGGATAATAATAGCATTTGCCTCCCAGTGCTATTAGGAGGATTAAATGGGATAATATTTGTAAAGTGCCTGGCACATAGTAGGTGATTACTAAACACTTGCTCCCTTCCCCTGTATTCTACAGATGAGGAAGCTGCATCTGAGGTAGGTTAATATGTGTGGAAAGTACTTTGTAAATGTTATAACACCTTAGAAACATAGTTATTCTTGCACCTTCCAGACACACTCCATGTTCTCCTGCCTCTCATCACAACATTTCACTGGCCTTGAATGTCCCTCTTCCTTCTTTCCAACTCATGTTTAAAGCCAAACTCGGAGGCCATTTCGTCCAGGAAGCCTTCCCCGATGTCCTCAGACCAGCCAGGAGCTGTCCCATCAGGCCACATGGACTGCTCAGAAGTCTGCCTTTATCACATATAATGTCTATTAGGCATTAGATAGCTTCGGGGTCTTTTCTAAAGGTTCTCTTCTCCTCCTGCACAGCAAGCTCATGCTGCAGATTCCTAATCAATATTTCATGCTTTTAAAGGCACAAACCTGGGCATGTGCCCTTGGGGAGTTCACCTGGTGGCAAGGGCAGGGGAGGAACATCCTGGGAGCTTGGGCATGTCTCAGGGGAGGTCCCAGTATAGTAAAAGAAGAAGACACTGGGATATCACAATATTCTGGGATAAACTCATTAGCCAAGTGGTAGGGTGGGCTGCGAGTCTAGTTAACTGGTTAGTCCCAGGGCACTGGGGACCATGGGGCATTCAGGCTCCCCAGGTCTCAGGGGTGAGTTTGCCCATTGGCCCATAGCATGAGGACCCTCATTGGCCAGCAGAGCTGGGACCCTGAAGCACAGTATGGGCTGGGGAGGCCAGATTTAAAGGCCTGGGAGTATGTGGGGGAGGGTCAGGGCAGTTGAGGAACAGACTCTAGGTCTTTGCTCTCCCCCTCCACCCACCCTTACCTGTACCTCAGAGAGCACCTGCCCAGAGCTCCCATCCTGCTGATTCTGTTCAGATCCTCAAAGATCACTGGAGGCTAAATTACAAGGAAAAGTCACCCCTTCACCTCCCCAGATAATGTGTTCTCTCGATTTGGTCAGGGACTTCTCCCAGAAAAGTCGTGGGAGTCCTATGGTGCCGCCAAAATGGGCGGGGTGTGGGGGATTGCCTACTCCATCTCATCTCTCCTGTGAGCCTTTATGTTTGGCGGGAGCAGGTCAGCCCACAGGCTGGCTGTGGCAGCCAGCAGCCAGTACAGCGTGCTGAGGGCCCCCTACCCCTGGGAAGCTGGCGACCAGCCCGATGGGCAGGAGAGCAGGTAGTCGCAGGGCTCACTCACGTTCTCGTGCCGCATGTGTTTGAGCAGCCGCAGCTCCCGGTATGCGCGCTTGGCGAACAGCTCGGACTGGAAGGGACGGTACAGCTTCTTGATGGCTACCTTGGTATCAGTCCTGCTGTCAATGGCCGAGCTGGAGACCGGACACCCGAGCACTCAAGTATCCCGGCTGGTAAGCCGTCCCGGGTTCTCCCTCCCGCCCCCAGGAAGTCTAGAAAGCCCGGAGTTGGGAAGAGGAGGTTCCCTCCTTTCCTTCCACACACGTGCATTCAGCCACCCCTCCCCGGGGGAAACGCTCCCCCAGGGCCCAGGCGGGGCTGAGCTCCCCGGCCCCCTCAGCCTCCAGGCCCATGGTCAGGGGCTAGGGCTGGGTCCCAGGAGGGAAATAAAATGTGACCTTTGGGAGCAGTCAACTGCTGTTTTTGTTCATGGATAATCTCATGGTGAGATCCCATCCGGACACCCCCTGCCCAGTCACTCAGCCCCGTTCGTATTCTCCCTGCCAACTCAGCGCAACACCCTGTCCGTGGCCCCCACTCACCACACGGCCCCGTAAGCCCCCGAGCCCACTGGCTGCAGGTCCCGGTAGAGGTCCCGCACCTCCCACGCAGTCTTAGTCACCTCCTGCCGGTAAAAGCCCTTCCGGGGGGGCGGAGGAGAGCTCATGGCGACTGGAGCGGGGTGCCGCGGAGGTCACTGACCCCCTGTGCTCACACGCACTCACACTCGCTTTCGGACACACGCGCGCGCATGCACAGACACACATACACAAACACTACACTCCCACAAAGGCTAACCCGCCAGGGTATTTCCCCCCACCCCAGAGGGGCGAGAGGCTGCGGCTGCCTGCCGTAGCCACGCCCTGGGCCCTCGAGAGTGAAGGGGGCCACCCCCCCCACTCTGTGCCGGGCTCTCTTCTCTTCCCCTTACGCCCTCTTTCCTCAGTCTCTCTCCCTCTCTCGTCCTTTTTCTTTTTCTGCTTTCTTTTTGGACTCGTACTCTGGTACTTTCTCTTTCTCTCTGTCTCTCAGCCTCTGGTGCTTTCTTTCTCTGTCTCTGTCTCAGATCTCTGTCTCTGTCTCAGATCTCTGTCTCTCTGTCTCTGTGCGTTACTCTCTCCTTCCCTCTCTGGTCTCTGTATCTCTCTCTCTCTCTCTCTCTCTCTCCCCCTTCCCCCCCTCCCCTTTCCTAGTCTCCGACTCTTTGTCTCTCTTTTCCCCTCCGACCAGGGGTTGTCTAAACCTCTGTCTCTGTTGACCCTCAGGCAGTGCGGCCCCACGTGACCCCGGCCCTTCCTCCTCTTCCCCTGGGAAGCAGCCCCAACTACCTGATGGGGGGAGGTGGCAACAGGGAGGCGCCACTCTCAATTCCATTCCCTCCCCTCCCCTCTCCTTCCTTCCCCTCCCACTTCCTTTCCCTTCCCCTCTCTCCTTTTTCCCTTTCCTTCCCTTTCCAGCCCTGCCCAAGCCTCCCCTCCTCTTGCTCAGACGTCAGCTCCCAAGGGGAGTAGGGTGGGGGTGGGGAGGAAGCAGGGCCCAAGTCTCTGGAGCTTTGTTTGACAACGTCCTCTTGCACGTTAAGAATTACAAAGTGCTTCCCTCACTGGAAACTCGTGAAATCGTTATCTCCATTATATTAAGTAGGGAAACTGAGGTTGGTTGGGGGCGAAAGATGACCTTACTGGAGCTCCTCCATTTAGAACTGGTCTCTTGCGTAGGAGAAAAGAGCTTTGCTCCCCCAGAAAGTTGGGGCAGCCCCTGGGGCTTGGAACTGTCTGTGAAATCTAAGGCTGCCTACAACCTGCAACTGATCAGCCTGAGTCTGTCTGTCAACGCCACCGCTCCAGTTCCCCTCATGGTTGCTGGGGGACTCTGTCTTTGACGTTGCTTGTTTGGTATCTGTGGGTCCCCCCACTTCTCCTACCTAGCAGACAGCTCCGGCTTGGTCTCGGGAGCTCCTCTTCCTCCCTCCTCCCTCCCCTCCCCCGTGTTCATCTTGGGGGGGGGGGGGGCGCGAAGGCTCGGATCTTTGAACCGGTTTCTCCTCTCCGCTGATCGTTTTGCTGCCATGGGTCCGATTTTCATTTCTGTGCAGATGTCTTTTCAGGCTCTGATCTCTGCTGCTAATATTCCCTGAGTTCCAGCCTTGTTTTGCCAGCTACCTGCTCTGCCCTCTGTCATTTCCAACAGATGAGTCACACTCCCCAGGTCCCCCAGGTCTTGTCAATCATGTCCTTTGCATCTCAACACCCTATCTACACCTTTCTAAAATATGTAGGGGTCTGTTCCTGGCCAGTGGTCCAAGCTAACATCCATCTCTCTCTAGCCAGGCTGGACCAGCTAGAGAGAGCTGGTTGTTCATTTTCATTGTTAACATTTACTACTCAGAACTCAGCAAGTACTACAGTTCAGAACTTGATTTATTGTTCTATTGATTGTCTATGCTTAAGAAAGTGATAGACAAAATGGTAATAATGTAGGTTAAACTTAAAAGTGGGTCAGGTTTTTTTTCCCTTAAAGCTGATTGTTAACCATTCATGAGCACACCCCTGCCAGTGGTCCCCCTAGTCCACTGACAGTTCTAAGAAAAGAGGGACCCCCCTGTATCTGAATTTCGTACCTTGCCCCAAGTTGATGACAGGCATCTTTACAAAAGTCCACAGAATCTTAGAGCTGAAAGGGAGGCCCTATGTGCCTATAAAAGAATGCCCTCTACACCATGCACCAAAGGTGATCATCCACCTTCCATTTGGAGCTCCCAGGTGATGGGCATCTCCCTCCCTCCTCATACAGCACATGCCACTTTGGTGAGGCAATCCTTTTTGCTAGAAAGGTTTGTCTTAATTCTAGGTAAAATCTTCCGCAATACAACTTCTGTCCACTGTTCCTGGTCCTGCCTTCAGGGGCCAAGCAGAACAAAGCCCTTTATATGCTTAAATACATAGATGTTAGCCCCTTGATCAACCATAGGGTAAATGTGTTGAGTTCAGAGGGACATCCAAGTGGAGCTGTCCAGCAGGCAGCAGTTGGTGATGTGAGTGTGTGTGGGAGAGAGGGAGAGAGGGAGAGGGAGAGAGGGAGAGAGAGAGGGAGAGGGAGAGGGAGGGGAGAGAGAGGGGAGAGAGGGGAGAGGAGAGGAGAGGAGAGGAGAGGAGAGGAGAGGAGAGGAGAGGAGAGGAGAGGAGAGGAGAGGAGAAGGAGGGAAAGAGGGAGGGAAGGAGGGAGAAAGAGATTGAAACTCATTAAGGGCTCTATGCATAATCCATACAAATCTATAGATTTGGGGATCATCTGCATAGAGAAGAAAAATAAATCTATGAAACCTGAAATTACCAATGAAGAGTGAAAAGAAGAAAAGCAGAGCTGGTTCAGAGCCTTGGGACATTCTCACATTTTACAGCTTGTAGGAAGGCAACAATTGGGTGATGACAATTAAGAATGAAGCGTCAGATAGGCTTGTGTTTGTCATGAAATAAAGGAATAAACTAATCAATTGATTAATTTAGCTTAATTAATTTAATCCATCTAAGCCTCTCCCCAAACTTGCAACTCTCTTATTTCTGTGGAGGCTATCTCCAAGTCACCGAGGTTTAGAATCTGAGTCATCCACTAGCCTGGCAAAAAGCAGAGGAGAGATATTTCAGCTGCCTTTAAGTATCTAGAGACAAATCCTAAGTATTAGATGGAGGAGGAATTAGCCTGGTTCAGCTTGACCTCAAAGGGCAGAATAAGGAGCAGGGGGTGGAAGTTTCAGGGTGGTCCAAAGGTGGGATGGGCCAAGGCTGCCCTCCTTGGAGATCTTCAGTCTGAGTTTGGCTTAGGACTTGTTGCTGCTCTGTCATTTTGTGAGTCTTCTCTCTTCTTCAGCCCCCAGTCCAATTCCAAAGTCTTTTCACTCAAGCCTAGCCACAAGCCTAGTAGCCCCTTCCCTCATCTCTCACCCAGACTGTCCCTTTTTCCAATTTTTGCTTTCTCCAATCCTTCTCCCACAAACTGTAAAAATCCGCTTGCTTGGACACAATTCTGACCATGTTACCCTTCTCCTAAAAAAACATTAGCATGTGGATGCCCCCACCCCCAATGGGGGGCATCATAGGGCTAGGGTCCCAAGTCCCTCAGCCCTACAAGTTTCTAGAGACTTCCCTGCCCTAGTCCTTCCCTCTTCTGTTAGCTGATTTACAGATTATCTGGGGAGGCCCTGGGCAGACCGTTTGTCTCCAGCAGTGTTTGGGGACCCATGAACTTGGGCAACCAGAGGATTGAGGAAGGGAGCTGACTGGAGGAGCTGGAATGACTGTGCCAGAACAGGGCCAGAGGGGTGGTGTTCTCTATTGGTTTCAGGACACTGCTGTGTCAGCCTGACATTCAAGGCTCTCTGCACACAATCTGGCTTCTTTGAACGTTCCTTTGGCTGCTGGGTCTGGCTCTTGGTCATGCTATGGAGCGGATTTGGTTTGTCTCCAGAGCATGTCCACCATCAACCCTTACCTCTCTGTTAGATCCAAGCCTTCAAAATTCAGGTACCAACCTTCCATCCTTCAATCTCTCTGAGGGACTGGAGCCCAGGCTCCTTCTGTCATGATGGGATTTCCTGCCCAGAGACCCTCATTCCAACCCCCTTGTGCAGGGGAGGACAGCAGGGCCCAGAGAAGGAAGGGAGTTTTGTCAAGGACATGGTGAATAGGTGAGACAGCATCAGTGAGAAGCCAGACTTCTCTCCTCTTCTGAAGGCTGGCTTCTTCTTGGACTGAGCTCACCACCTCTCCAGGTCTGGGAAGCTGAGTCATGACCTCAAGGAGGATGCTGGGTGCTCCCAAGGCCACTCAGGGCACCCCTAGACAGCTCACATCCTTAGGAAACTTTTACTTGAGTTTTTAATTCATCCACCAATCAATCAATGAGCATTTATTGAACACCTACCATGTGCCAGGCACTAAGGGTACAAAGAGAAAGGGTACCTACCTACCGTCATGGAGATTATCCTCCATGGGAGGAACCACCAGGTGCACATATAATACAAAATATACACAAAGTCTCTATGTTTGATTGGAAATACAAATTTCACAAAAACAGTATTGATACTGGAGGTCTGGCCTTCCATGGAGCTGTCTCCAACTCTCCACAGTGACTCCTCCCTGCTCTGCCCTCAGGGTTAGGCAGAACACACTAATCCTTGTACTTGATACCCCTCTAAGACTTGAAAACAAGCTACAGTATCATGTCCCTTCTCCAGATTAACCATAACTAGTCCCTTCAACTGATGGTCACATGCCCTGCCTTCCGGACCCTGGCATCTTCTCTGCTTCCTTCCTGAAATGGCCTGAACTGGTCATTTAATGCTGCCCTGTCCATGGAGCCTGACCAGGCCAGAGGACAGAGGGACTGGCACAGTTTCCCCGAACTGGACACTCTGGCCTCTCCCAATACAGCTGGCTATGTCATGCTTGCTGATTGACTGATTGATGGGCATGGGGCTGTGGGGGGAGGGGAGGTGTGGCAGGCCCAACTCCAGTTCCTAGGATCCCCTTACTGTAACAGGATCCTGTGGGGCAGGCCTGGGCCCCATGCCCACCAAGCTCCAGCCTCCACCCCTAGCCACTGGCCCCAGCCCCTTGTCCTGGAGTTCACTTTGTCGGCTGGATTTGTTGTTGTAAAATGACTCCAGGACTGTGGGCATCAAACCTGGCACACAAGACGATAAGGTACATGTTAAAATCTCACACAAGACACACTACAGAACATGTGTAGGATGCTGGCCTACGGCACACTTCACACATCTATGTCCTGGCCCAAGACTGAGATATGCTCACCCTGCAGACAGACAAGGAGGGGGAGAAGGGGAGTGGGTTCTTACCTCCCATCTGACATTCGAGTGAGAGGGCTAAGGAACACACAGTTTCCCAGACCCCATTCAGGGGAGCGTTCACACTCCTGCATAAACACAAAGAGGCTCGTACATTTGTACGCGTGGGTTTTCTTTCCTAACGGCAAAATCAGGGGAGAGGTGAGGGCAGTCCCCCCCTCTTCCTCTAGGGTGGCATTTCCTTCCTCGGCTACTATTCCACTCTATGGTTCTTTCCTGCCCTCCACACCCCCCTCCCCAGGGTTTTTTTTCCTGAGTGAGCATGTGCGCAGGGCAGAAGGGCTGGGGGTGATGGGGCTGACAGGGGCAGCAGGCCCTGGTTCCTCTCCTGTACTGGGCATGCATCTGGGAGCTGAGCCCCACACAGATAATCTCCCCAATAGTAGGCAGAGAGATAGGTCAGCTCAGGCGCAGGGAGGTGACAATCATTCCAGCCCTCAGTGCATTAAAGCCACTACCACCTGGTCACCTCATCTTGGGCACTCTCTCCCAGAAGCCTCCAAAGTCCCAATCCTGCCCTCCAGGAAAGTCTGCCTGATTGCTCTAGCTGAACTGGGTTCCTCCCCTTGCTCTGAGGTCTCTAGTTTCCAGAATCACAGAACATATGTTCCAAGGATTCCCCAGATAGGGAGCTCCCTGGGTCAGGGCCTGGGGCTACTATTCCTCCGTGATGCTCCCAGCCTAGGAACTCTCAGCCTCTGTTTGGCTGAGTGAAAATGGCCACTTATGGCCTAGCTACCTTGAGAATTAGCTAGCTAAGAAGCTGTCTCCCTCCTGGATAGCGATGAACAGAATCCTGGATGTAACAAGAACCTTGACTTTCACCCCAGCTCCAGAGCTTATATGAACACAGGCAAATTGCCTTACTTCTCAGAGCCTCAGTTTCCCCAAGAGAAGAGAGTCAGATTTTTCTAATACAGTGGCTGGGGAAAGCTAGAGAAATGGGCACTTTCTCTTTCCTAGTCCTGATCTGGCCCAGCTAGGCCTGTCCTCCCAGCCTCTGGATCCAGGGTAATGGTCATGACCTCATTGTGGCAGAAAAAGGCTGGGACACCAAACTCCCTAACTCAGGGAATCTGTTTTCCCAGGGCCTTGCTCCCTCCTCAGCACAGATATATAAAAGTGACTTTCCAACCCAGGGACTCTACTGGGGGAGGTGGGGGAACACAGCTTCCCTGCTATGCCACCCAAAACAATACTCCCAGTAGAAAATGGGGTGCCTGTCTCCCAACCTGACAGAAGTCAGAGGGCCAGCCTGGCCAGCAGTCAGAGCCCACAAATCCACATAGGCACTTAAATCACTTGAATCACCTCAGGGCCAGAAGGGAGCTCTAGCCCAATCCTTAACTGAATAAGAATCACCTTATCAATATTCCTGAAAAGTAGTCACTGAGCCCACAGGTGACAGGGATCTTACTGCTGGGCACAGGAGAACTATCTGGATAGTGTTTCAGAACCACTGCTCCTGGTTCTGCTCCCTGGGACCAAGCAGGAGGCTGTCATCCTGACAAATCTCCTCCAGGGTCAACATGTCCAGGTTTCTCCAAACCCTCTTTGGACAGCATGGCTTGTAGGCTCCTTGTCATCCCCATCTGCCTTCTGAGAATGGGTGCCCAGGACTAAACCCAGGGGAGGCCTGACCAAAGTAGAGGACTATGGGACTCTCCCCTCTCTGCTCCAGGACACTATCCTCAGTGACTTTTTACACAGCTGATTCCCATTGAGCTTGTGAATCACGAAAATTCCCAGATCTTTATCCTCAGTAACTTTTTACACAGCTGATTCCCATTGAACTTGTGAATCACGAAAATTCCCAGATCTTTTTCAGACAAATTGCTGTCTCCTGCTGTTGTGGTTGTGAAGTAGATTTTTTGAGCCCAAGATTGTTTGTTCTTTGGTAAAATTTCATCTCATTAATTTTGCCCAAAGCTTGAGAGCTTTCTGTGATCTTTTCTTGGCTTTTGTCAGCCAACACCTTAACTCTCCATGTTCCCAGTATGTGTTTATGTGTGTTTGTCAATGTGTTTATGTGCATATGTTTGTGTGCATATAGGTGAATGTGTTAGGTGTTTGTGCATGTATGTGTGTGAATGTGTTTGTGTGGATTGTGTGAATGTCTTTGTGTGTATACATGTTTGCGTGTTGGGGGAGTGGGGCAGTCATCAGCCTGAGGATCTCCAGGAGTTTGCTCCTGTCTGGGTCCCCACTGGCCATCCTTCCAAGGAGCTGAATCTGCTTCCCTGGGCTCCTTGGGCCGGCTGTCTGGGCCTGTGACAGCCTTTCACATACAAGCAGAAGTTATCCAGTTCTCTTGAAGCCTTCTCTCCTCCAGACTGGGGGCCTTCTCCCCAGTTCCTCCAAATGAGCCTCATCTGCCCTGGGGCCCAGGCCTCTTGACAATCCTGAGTGTCCTTTTCTGGACTTTGTCCAGCCTATCAATGTCCTTCCTAAAATGGGCTGCCCAGGCCTGATTCCAAGGGAGGCCTGAGCAGAGCAGGGGAGAGCAGGCCTGTTGCCCTCCTCGCTCTGGCCAGGAGCACTCTGAAATCACTTACAACTTGCCTGTTTTCATCCCTGTACATAGATACACATGTTCAAATGCACACCCAGACACATAGACACAGCTCCCCTGCCCCACCCCCCCTCTCCAGGCCAGAGAAGATAGAGGTCTTCTTTGTGAGACCCAGGCTCCAGCACAGAGAGGACCTATTCTCTGGCCCCTCTCCCCAACTCTGGGTTCCACCAGTCTGCCAGAGGTAGACACAGGACAAGGAGACTGTGTCCTGGGTCCCAGGGGGCCCTCGGAATCCCAGTGTCCTACCTGCCCCCATCCTACCCATATGACTTCTATTCCTGAGTGGGCAGAGTCCTTTGGAGGTAGTGGGCATAAAAGCCTCTAGCATTCTTTATCCTTGTTTATCCGTACACTGTCCTCTGGTCCATGGAAGGAGCCCCCCCACCCCAACCCCTGATCCCAATGAATGAGGTTACTCCCAGCTGCAGGGCCTGCTGCCTGCTTTCTGAGAGTCTGCTCCATGCCCTCTGGGATGGGGAGGGCAACACTGATGGGTGAAGTCAGGCATCAGGGTTGAGCCCTGCCCAGGTGGTGCCTGTGGCCCCCGCCTCCTCATGGCTCAATCTCCAGGCCATCCATTGGCAGCTCAGGGGCCTTGAAGCTGGTGACCTCTTCATAGGTGAGTTCTGAGTAGAGAAATGAAAACCAGTGGACAGAAGGACGAGGAAGCAGGTAGACAGTGACAGGGACACAGGGGAACAGAGGAATGAGTTTGAAGATCCCTGATTTTCTCCCCCCAGCTAAGACTCCCCACATCTATCATCCCTACCTCATTGCTCAGTCCCCCCCAGCCTCAGGAAGGTGGTGGGTCAGGGAGAGAGGTACATGGGAGTGTTGGCCAGGGACTGGGGGACAGAGCCTATGGCAAGATTACATTCAGAATTGAAGGAAAGGCTATATTTAAGTCAGAGATTAGTGAAATCAACTCCCATCCAAGTCCACTGGAACCCCAGATCTGTCTACAGACCCCTGTGTAAAGCCCCAGTAAGAATTCCTCACCCAAATGAACCCAGCCCCCTCCCTCCCTGGGATCAGGTCTGAGAAGAGTTGGGGACATCTTTCCTGGGGGAAGTGAAGCAATATCCTTCCCCAACTCTGAGGAAATAGACTGCTGGGCTGGACCATTAGGTAACAGTCACCAACCAAGCCCCACCTCACAAAACCTGCCCCTGGAAAGAAGGGGAAGCTGATGGGGGTGGGGTAGGAGTGGGGGGGTGCTGGAGGGAAGTTCAGTTCTCTACCATGAGGGATTGGCCTGCATGGTCCTCTCAGCTTAGACCCTCTGTTCCTATAACCCCTTTGGGGTTTGGGAATCCAGAGATAGACCTACTGGAAGTCAGGGGACAGGAATGGGGGAGGCTAAGAAATAGGCTTCAGGGAAATCCTGAGGCCTGAGAAAGATGGAACCCTTTAGTCCCCCTGCGCCCCTCACCCTTCCACTCCTCAATGGTCCTCTCTTTGTTCTCAATACTCTCATCATAGGGCTCAGCCTCTGGTTCGTCTTCTGGGTCATGGTACTGGGCAAAGTAGGGGTGTGCCAGGGCCTCTGTGGCACTGACCCTCCGGTCACTGTCCAAGACCAGCATTTTCTCCAGCAGATCGACAGCTAGGGGTAGGGAAAGGCATCAAATCATGGATCAAGAAGCATGAGGCCTGACCCTGGCCCACTCCCCAACTCACAACTGACCTCTCTGGGCTTCTGTTTCCTTATCTAGGAAATGGAGATCAACGTCTACCTCAGGTACCACCCAATGATGTCTGCCCATCTCTAATGTGCAAATCATATAGCACTGTGTATTACAGCAGCAATCTGTGTTGGCTTCCCTTTATTAATTATCTCCAATGTATCCTGTCTATAGCTTCCTCATATATAGCTGTTGGTATGTTGTCTCCCCCATCAGACTGTGAGCTCCGTGGGAGTAAGGACTGATTTAACTCTTTCTTCATATCCCCAGTGGTTGCCACAGTGCCTGGCACACAGTAGGCATTTAATAAATGTTTAATGATCAACTATGTATCTTATCCCCTGCTGGTCTAGAAACTCTATGAGGGTATAGACTAGGTCTTTTCTACTAAATGAAAATGTACGCACAGTACTTTGTAAACCTGAAAGCACTATATGAATTCTACTATTACTCTATTTCCCCCGGTGCAGACCAGGGCCCTGCATGCAGAAGTAACTTAATAAATGTTTTTGTGCATGGATGAATGAATGAACTCCCCAACCCATCTCTACCTGTTGACTTTTTCTGCTCCCTCTTCCCTGTAGGATAGGAGCAGTGCTGAATCCTTTCCAGGCATTTCCTATCTCCTTCCTGCAGGGAGTAGTTAGGGTGTGATATTTTCTCAGCCTTCTCTAGGGTATCAGTCATACCCTAATGCAACAATTTGCTTATTTTTAGCGTATGGGCAATATAATGACCCCAATTTCCCAGTGATCCCTTTTTGTTTTATGGAGATTATATAAGATGAGAAATTATTAATGCGATCACAATAGCTCTGAGCCCCTAGTTAGAAAAATTCCTGCCATTAGGAGACAGAGTGGTATAGTAGAAAGCAATGGTGTTGAAACAGGGGAAACTGAGTTCAAATCCTGGCTATGCCACTTATCACCTGTGTGACTTTGGGCAAGCCCATTAACCTTTCTGGGCCTAAGTTTTTCCATCTGACAAATGAGGGGACTGGACTAACCAGCATCTGAGGTCCCTTCCAGCTCTGCATCTATGAACCAATGAGCCTCAGTCTCCACCTTCCTTTGGGGGCCAGTTGTGATGCCATCTCTTTCTTGAAGCCTGGCCTAACTACTTCTCCTCCAGGTAAAAATAAGTTTTCAGTCATATTCTTTACCGTACACTGGGGGCTAGTCCACTTCCTTTGAACTTATGGCACTCTCCCTTAGGAAGGGGAGGGGATTTTCCATGGTCACAAAGCTAGTGAGTTTTTAGAGTCCTCAATTATCTCTTCACCTCAAAGTTATTGGTGAACTTGTTCCTTTCCTTCCTTTTCCCACTCCAGTGAGAACACAAACTTCTCCGGGGTAGAGCCCTATATTCTCTCTCTCTGCATCCCCAACACCAAGTATGGGCCCAGTATACAGCAGGTGCTTAATACATATTTGTTTAATTGAATCAACATGTTCACTCCCTTCTACGAGGATGAAAACTGAGCTTTCACCCTAATTCGGTCTCGATCATCCTTGGTACCTGCCCTTCCCTTCCACATCCTGGTGCCCTATCCCCTCAGTCCTCATGACGCTCGTGCTCATTTCTTCATTATTCTTTGCTACTCCCCATCTTTCCCCTTGAACTCCTGCTCTCTCCCCTTCAACTTCCTAGCCCATCTCTTCCTCCTTACCCAGGGGGTTGGCTCCTCGGAAGATGCTTCTCAGATCCTTCTGGGGCATGTGGGGCAGGGACTCGATGTATTTTCGGGCCTGGGGAGGGTGGAGGCAAGGGGATCTTAAATCCTTTCCTAAAGAAGATAATGCTGGATAACTGGGGAGGGGAGGAAAGAGGGGAGAGGGAGAAGGCAGGCCTGGAGGACCCAACGAGACATGGGCAAAAAGCAGCAGGACGTATGGAACATGAGCAGAGAACCTGGGCCACTCACGTGTTCTGATGAGATCTTCTTCAGAAGCTCAGAGCTGGGGGTCCCAACCACCTCCATGATCCGTTTGAGTTGGTCAATGTCTGCTCAGCTCAGGAAAATCAGAGCCTGGGTCTACCTGCCCACCCAGGGTCCCCAGGCCCCTGCCCAGAGGAAGCCCAGCCCAGAAAGAAACACCACACTATTAATATGAATACTAATAAAATAAGAGAAAGCATGGTGTAATGAATTGAGAACTGGCCAGGAACCAGGTTTCAAAACCTGCCTCTGACAGTGCTGGCTGTGAGACTCTGGACAAGGGGCTTTACCCCTCAGTGCTTCAGGCAACAGACTATTAAACTGTAGAGAGTTGCTAAGTGGCATTGATAGAGGGGATTTCCTTAAGGTGAGGTCCTTAGCCAATGAAATCATAGATCCAGAAACACACAAATATAGAAGAAAAAGGAAAAAAATCCCTGGGGATTGAGGTTTCTTAGCAAAATGCTTTCCTCAAAATAGCCCCGGGTAAGCAGGCAGTGTAAGAATCATTACTGCCATTTTCCAGATAAGGAAACTGAAATTCATAGTGCAAAAGGGACTCCTCTGGATCCCCTCACTAGAGAGCATCAAAGTCAGTTCCAAAGCAGGTTTACTGACTTCAAGTCCAATGTAAAGGAAAGGGCTTCATCTCCCAAGCCTTTTCCTGGCCTCCGATCCCTGCTCTCCACAGCCTCTCCTCAGACTTCCAGCAAAGGATACAGTCATTTCCAGGGAACAAGGCCTTCCCCTTCAAGAGCTCTGCCATGATGCAGCCCACAGACCATATGTCCACTGGGGGAGGCGGGGTTGGCAGGGGAGAGAAAGAGAGAGAAGGGGACAAGAGAAGACAGGAGAGGAGGGGAGAAGAGAGGAAAGAGGGAAGGAGGGGGAGAGAGAGGGAGAGGGAGAGAGAGAGAGAGAGAGAGAGAGAGATGAGGGAGGGCTCAGTCTGAGTCCCTGTCTACCCTAGGAAGCCCATCCTGCCTGCTCCTTCCCTTCTCTGATTCTTCCAAGCATAGAGTCTAAGCACCCCACCCCACCCCACCCCAGGCCCAGGGCTGGTACCAGTCTGTTAGGCTGACCAGGTCCCCATCCAGTCCTCTAGCTTGGGGCTTCTCCTTACCCATGGTCTGTGAGCTCCCAGAGGGCAGGGCCTGGGTCTTCTCCTCTGCCTCCCTCACCAGACTATGAGCTGGCTGGCTATTTTTCTCCCTCTCCCTCTCCTTCCCTCCTTCCTTACTCTCTCCTCTTAACACCCCATGCAGCCCATAACCCAGCAGGAGGCCTTTTCAATAACTTCCTGACCTTCCTGACCCCCTGGGGGAAGGTGTGAGCCAAACTCACTTAAGTCAGAGGGCTGCCTTCCTTTAGCCAAGTTCAGGAACAGGCCTAAGGGAGGTTGACAGTTCCCGGAATGGAATTTAGAGCTGTCCACAGAAAGGAAGTTCTCAGCTCCCTCTCCCCTGGCCTCACCTCCACCTGAGTAGGGTCTTCCCAGGGAAGTGACACTTCTCAGAATATCCCTGGGCCCACATTCCCATAGAATGTCCAGATTCATTGGAATGTCAGGCATCTGTTTTGGGTCACCTAGGGCAACCTGCTCGCCTTCTAGGTAGGGGTGGGCTTGAACATCCGCTGTGTTCCTGTTAGTTTTTCACCCTGTCATGCTATCATGGCATTGTAGACACAGCTGATTTTTGAGCCAGGAAGATCCAGGTTCTAGTTCAGCCTTGGACACCTCCTGGCTCTGTGACTCTTAAATTCTCAATACTCTGGGCAGTTATCTGAGATTACTAGTGGAAGAGAAGGTGCCAACATGCATTGAGAGAGGGACTTTTCTCACCCGGGAGTTCCCCAGAGCAATGAACCCAGAAGGCCAGTCCCTATCCCTATTTTGCTCCTACCAGTCCCTGCAGCATGCTTAGTTATGTGTTGCCTGGATTTGCCTCCTCCTCCCTCATTCTCATCACATGAAAAGCTGTGTTGGTTTTACCTGTCTGGTTGTAATGCATCCAGTTGAGCATGATCTCAGGGGCACGATACCAGCGTGTGGCCACATAGCCCGTCATTTCATCATCTGTTTGGCGGGCCAGCCCAAAGTCCAGGATCTGAGGAGTCACAAGCATAGCTGAGGCCTTCAGACCAGGAGGAGAAAGACCGAGCCCTGCCCTGAGGGGCTCCTGCTCTGGGAGGACCCTCCAGGGCAACACTAAAACCCCACAAATGAACAAAGAGCAGATGGAGGAGACATCGGCTGTTCAGTGTGGGACAATTCAGGATAACTGAACATCTGATGGATGACCAGAGGGACAGCCCGGGTGCCATCCAGGCAGATGGAGCTGCCCCACAAGGGATGGAGTGACAGGAAGGAGCCCACCTCCCCCTCTCATTCTGGTTGGTCAGGAGAGGGGATTCTCTGATTCCACACAGCTACTTCTTATATCAGTTAGCATAGTGACTAAGCCAAAGGTCAAAGAGCCGGCAAGTGACACAGCTGGACCCAGGTCAGTCTCTCTTTGTGGTACCCTGTAGACACCTGGGTCCTTTCCCTCAACATAAATGTGGCACAAATGTGAACACTGGGTTACTGTCAACAGCAGCATCAAATGACAATCTAGATCTGAATGAATTGGTTTCCATGTCTATTCTTAGGTCTGATGGGAGGTGTCAGCACACAAATGAGCCTCCAGGGGTGAAAGGCAAATCCATCTCCCTGCACTAGCCAAAAACTTTTAACAGGTTCCAGCTATTTCACCAAGCCAAGGACCTTTAGGAAATAAACCATTAATAGACACAGACAGAAATACAGCTCATTCGGCAGGAGCCCTGGTTGTAGGGGCACAAGAAAGATCTGGCTCTGGGTTCTTTCTGTATTTAGGCCTTCTGCTTTTTCACCAGTCACTAAGTCCGCCCTCGGAGGCCAGATACAGGGGTTTTCAGGGCAGGGTTCAGGGTGGGGGGAACAAGAAGCCGACAAGGAACGTGCTCGTCTTAGCCCTCCCCTCTGCCTGGGAGGTGCCAGCCTCACCCTCAGCTCACAGTCCTCATTCACAGCCAAGTTACTGGGTTTCAGGTCCTGTAGGCATGAGAGCAACCCCAGGTGAGTTTTCTTCCCTGGCATATGGCCCACCTGGATCCCAAAGCACTGTTTCCTCCCCCTCCCCCACTTCTATCCTCTTCCCCACCTGCCTCTCCTGGAGGCCCAGAGAGCAGGATCCCAAAGCCCCTCTGTGCTCTGCAGACCCGGTCCCCAGCCATACTCACTCTGTGGATGATTCCAGCCGAATGGATGTACTGAAGGATGCAAGATAGATAGGAAGGTGAACCATCCGCAAGGTCTGGCCTAGGGACCCACTTTGTGACTATTCCAGCCCCAGGAGGGAGCGAGTCAGGGAGACATCAGGCACGGGGGTAGGGGGAGTCCAGGGCCCGCTCATCTCTCACCTTCAGCCCTCGAAGTAGCTGATATGCCAGGAATTGAATGTGTTCATCTGTTAGCTTCTGGCACCTGACGATGTTGTTCAGGTCAGCTCCCATCAGGGTGGTCACAAGGTACCTGTAGGGAAGACCCAGGGATGGGGGACCCAGAGACCAGAGGATGGTATCCAATGGTGATCAGAAGGTCCAGGACTCAGGAACCACAAGGGGGGGGGGGTCCAGTAGTGATCAGGAGACCCAGGGATCAGGGATCAGGGGTGGAGGGCCCAGAGCCCAGGGACGGGGGGCTCAGGACTCAGGGACCAGAAGAGGGGGTCCAGGGATAGGGAGGGCTCCAGCGGGGATCAGGGATAAGGCAGGCCCCTCATCAAAGAGAGAGGCAGAGTTATAACCTCAGACTACTGTACCATTCCCCCATCTCAGCCCTGGGCAGCAGCACCCCCAGACCCCACTCACACTTCATTGAAGTTTTCTATGGATGTGGCTGGTGTGAAGACATCTAGCAGGCCAATGACCTGGGCAGAGACAGGGGGCTTGCTGTCAGGGGCCTCCAAACCCCAGCAGATACTCCCCCAGCATCCCAGTTGCCCCCAGGATCCCAGACCCTGTGGCTCCTCACGTTTTCATGTTTCATATGCTTGAGCAACCGTAGCTCCCGGTATGTCCGCCTGGCATGGACCAATGACTGGAAGGGCCGGGACAGCTTCTTCACAGCCACCTTTTGACGAGTGCGTGTGTCATATGCAGAGCTGTAACACATGCCCAGTCAGTGGTGAGGATAAGATAGGAGAATGTGGAGCGAAGCAGAAATAGAGCCTGGGTCATGGGAACTCCTATCCCCCTGGCCCTCTCTGCATCCAGACAATGAGCACCAGCACAGGTAATGGGAGCTGGTCCTGGACAGGCCCCACACTTGCAAGAGAAGATGCTGGGCAAGATCTATCCCTAGGAATGGAGCAAGATGAAGAAAGAAGCCCATAGGCTCTAAGAGTAAGACCCCCATACAAAAATAGGCTTGGGGGACAAGACTGCACTGAGCTGTAGGGAGGAGCAGGTCCTCTCAGAGACTAGAGGAAGGAAAGGAGCCTGAGGTGGGGTCCTAAGGATCCTTCTACAGAGGCGGTGAAGAGGCCGACTTGGCTGGAGCCAACCTGTGCAGACCCCATTGGTCCTTCTCTCCCATCCTCTCCCCAAAGTCCAGGGCAGAGGTGTAGGCATGGGCTACTGCTTTCCTATCAGTGGTCACTCCTTTCATATTGAGCTTGGTCCAACTCCTTGGCACTGCTCTCTTCCAAGTTCATGCCCCCTCTTCTCCAGGAGTGTAGCACTGCTCAGTCTCTCAGCTCAATCCCTGCCCTCATGCTCCTGGCAATGGCTATGCCTTCCAAGACTCTGACCTCTGTGTCCACCAACCTCTGGGCCTCCCGCAGCTTCGTCCACCTTCACTCCATCTCCAACTTGGCCATCTCTCATAAACGTTCCGCCTCCGTGGTCCAGCTCTGACCACAATCTCCTGTCTTTCAATCCCTCTATCAGCCTCGCCTTTCCTAAACCTGTTCTTTGCCTTTTTTCTGATCTCTCTTCCCGCCTCTCATAGTCTGGACTCTATGATTAATCAGTTCAACCCTGCACCACCAACCACCCTCTCATCCCCAATCTCATCTTGCCAAATCCCAACCCTTGGCTACTGCCATCTGCCTTTTTCATTCGTAGTCATTTACTTCTGAATGCTCTTAGTGAACACCTCCAAGGAACATTCACTGCTGCACAGTGATCTTTCCATTCTGCCCTAATTGATTTTTTCCCATTCTCTGCAGTGGTTATTGTAAACCTTCCCTTCTCCCCTCGGCCTCTCTCTCAGCAGAAGCTTTCACTTACTACTTTATTGAAAAAACAGAAGCCAGCTCTTATGAACTCCCTCTTCTCCTCACTCCCATCGCACCCCAAAACCCCTCTACATGACCTCTGATTCTCTCCTCCTTTACACCAGTCCCTGATGAAGGAGTCCTTGTCAAGGTCAACTCCACTTATCCCCTTGATTCCATCCCATCCTCAAACTCATCTTTGAACCATTCCTTCTCTCACACATCTTGGATCTCTCCTTATTCTGGTTCTGTCTACCACAAATAGAAATGCCCACCTCTCCTCCACCCTTAGCCTTCATTCGTTCCCTGACCCCCACTTGATCATATCATCCCCTGAATTCTGTCTCCTTTTGGGGGCATGAATGGGACCAAATGTTGTTTAGCACTCTTCCAGCTCTCAGATTCTATGATCCATTGCATTCTCCCCAAAGTCATCCCACCTCCATTTTCTCTACTTCTATCAAGGACATCATCATTCCTCCAATCTCCCAGGTTCCAACCTCTGAGTCATCCTTGACACTGTTCAGTTTTCCTCATAATCAATCAGTTCTGAAGTCTTATCATATCTCACCTCCATCACTCCTCTCCCACCCATGACCTAAATTCAGATGACCACTGCCCTCCATCAGGCCCATATTACCCTCTCTTTACTTCCATTCTCTTTCCTTTCTAACTCACATTCCACAGAATCAATAAATTGGTATTCCTAAGATACAGATCTATCACTCCTTTACTCAAAAATTTTCAATGGTTCCCTATTGCCTCTAGGACCAAATACAAAATGCTCAGCCTGGCATTTAATTCTCCCTTTCCCTCCCCCTCCCCCAAATATGGCTCTGACATTTCATAAAATGACTCTGCAATACTCCGCGTCCATCTCCCTAACCTCCCTATCCCCTGAAGAGGTCAAATCATCTCTTGTCCCTATAGCTTTGCACAAGTGGCTTTCTGCATTCCCCACCCTCATCTAGAATCCACTCTCTCCTCACCTCAATCCTGTAGATCTCCCTCTGAGTCCAGTTGCCAGACCTGGGGATTTGCTCCTTCTTGAACTGATTTTGTATATACTCAATACTTACTACTTGTACAAATGGCAAAACATAAACCCCTGAGGGCAGGGACTGTGATTTGTGTTTGTGCATCCCCAGGGTCTTGTGTAAGTAGGTCTCAATGAATGAATGGCCTTTAATTTGAATCTCTACAAAACTTTCACATTTGTGTCACAACCTTGAGGGGGCAGTATTTGAAAATGTCATTATTGCCATTTTTATCAATGAGGAAACTGAGGTTAGGTGGCTTCCTCAGGGTAACCCAGCTAATGACTTTCATAGCTGGGATGCTAGCTCAGATTTTCCAAGACCAAGATCAGTACTCTGGGGTCTACTAGACGACTCTGGGAATAGAGTGGGCTTCAGTTTCCCTTCCTCATGGCCTCAGCTCACCTCTGAGTCTCAGATATCATCTAGCTGCCAGGATTACTCAGCTCCAGGGAGCTCTGGCCCCCTCCTTTCTTGACCTCCTGGTACTGAGCGAGGATGGTAGAATTGGATCATGGACATACCTCCAGTATCCAATGATTGGGAGTTCCCCCAGTGCAGTGCACCCGGCTAAGGTGTTGGGGTACAGATGGGGGATCAGCAGGCCTGTGACATGGTATTATTATCTGTCACAGACTTTCTCTGGGCTTTGTCATAGATTCTACTTTTCATTTGTGCCTTATTAAACTCAAGCCCAAGGGAAGAAGCAGTTTAATTTCTGTCCCTAGGGACCAACAGTAATTATTGGAGCCAGACAGTCTGGCAGGTACTAAGGACACACACACACACACACACACACACACACGCACACACACACACACACATACACACAAACACACCTGAGCTCAACCTGGCATCCAGGACTCCAGGGTCACTGACCAAGCTGACTCAACCACTCAGACAATGACCATCTTTCTTCTGTCCAGACCCTAGGTACTGATGCTGGCTTCTCCCTACCCCAGAATATGGACAAACTGGAGCCCTACCCTTGGGTCCCAGAGCTCCCAGCCTGGGGCTACCATTCTCTGTCCCCCCAAGCTTTAGAGTCTGGGGCTGCCTCTTTTGTACCCCCTGGCTGGGAGCTCCCAGAGGGTGGGGCTTTGGTCTGCTCCTCCTCTGACCCCCAAACTGGAGGCTTTTGCAGGAGAGGACAAGGGGTCTTAGCTGAAGCAGCCAAGCTGAGTTGGACAGAGACATGATCTGGAAGGGGAAGGAAGACAGGAGACAGTAAAGGAGTTCAGCAGCGGTTTAGAAAGGCAGCCCCACACTGATTCAGTGATCTCACCCCCCTCTGGTGACTGGGGATTCAAGCTAAGGTCAGGTCAGGCATGGGCCCCAACAGGCCCCTTTGGTGGGTGGTCCAGAGGGGTGGGGGGGCGTGGTTAGCATAAGAGACAAGGGGCCTGAGCCGGCACAATGAGGGGAAGTAGAGGAAGCAGGGCTGGGGAAGTTGCTTCCTGACTATGGGCAGGGACAGAGAGGGAGGAAGGGAGTTTCTTCTTGCAAAAAAAATTCAGAGCTACAGGACTGGAGTGATCCAGCAGGTCTCCCCAGGGCTGGAGCAGTCCACCCCCCATTTAGCTTCTAGAAAAGGAGCCTGCCATGGTTGAGCAGAGCCTGTCCTCTCCAGGTATCTCTCCATTATCCCCAAACTTGGACTACTCAAGTCTAGGTCCGTGCTACAGAGAGGCCTAGGTCCCAAGCTCCAGGTTGGCCTACTCCCAGTGACTCATCCTGGGAGGTCTCAGCAGAGGAGTCCCAAAGCTGCCACAATACTACACCCCAAAGGAAGCTGGGTATCTTCTCCTCGATGTTGTCCTGTTCTGGGGAGGCTCCCATGCCACTTTGACCACCCTCCTCTGGCTGCTGGTCAACATTCTTTCTAAGGGGTGCTCCCTAGAACTGAGCACAGGACTCCAGATGTCTGAGCAGTGCAGGGGACAGTGAGACCAGCACCTCCCTCCTCCTGGACAGCACAGCCCAACAGAATTCCATTTTGGCTTCCATGCCATGGAGTTGACTATGGTAGGGCTGTGCTTTGTCATGAAAAGGGAAGTGAATCTTATCAGGGACCTGAGTTTGAATTCCAGCTCTGCTACTGCTTACATGTCTAACCTCAAGCAAGTCATTTGTCCTCTTGGAGCCTCAGTTCCTTCATCTGTAAAAGGAGGGGACTGGAATAGATGGTTACTAGAAGGTCCATTCCTGGTATGATATCCTCTTCATATCTTTTTTTTTTTTTAAACAGAAATTACCATCTAGTACATAGTGATCTTTTGGATCACAGCACAAGACTTTACATTTTTCCCATTCAGTTCCCTCTTGTTAGTTTCAGTCCAGCACTAGCCTGTCACCATCATTTTAGATTCTCGTAGCGGCTGTACTGTGAGCCTCAGCTCACTGCCTGGATAAGTATATCTTTTAGGTCTTCACCAAATCATTAGTGAAAATGTCCAACAGCAAAGGACTATTGAATATTCTGAAGGCTGGGCCGTAGGCAGAGCCTTGGGGTACTCTGCTAAACACCTCCTTGGGTCATCATTAATTACTGTCCTTGGGGATTTGGGATCTCTGGGCCTGAATTCCTCCACTGAGATCCTGGGAGAACCTGGCAAGTCCTGTGCTGAAATACAGGAATCCACTTTCTAGGCCATTGCCCTGATCTGTGGAGTCCAACAGGCCAGGCAGGGCCAGAAATGAGATCTGTCTCGCCCAACACGCTTAATGAGCATCTCTTGCCTTTGAAATGTCCCTTACAACTGGCAATGGCTGCCACGTTCACCTGCTACAGCAGCACTTGAATTATGTGACTTCCCTCCTCTGGAAACTTTAATAGCTCCACAGGAGCCATGGAGAAAAAATTCTGACATTTCAGCCTGACATTCAAGGCCTTCCACGGCACCAACCTCTGCCTCTAGCTTGTAACTCACGATCCCCTCTCAGACTCCAGATGTTCTAGCTTTCAAAGCAAACTACCCAGCCCAGTTTCTTTCTCCACACCTTTGCACACACTGTACCTTCTGCCGGTACACCCCTCCACAAACTCTGTATCTCTTTCTACTGGTATCACATCCATACTTCCAAGCCCATGGAGGCTTCCCTTCTCTGGTAATCCTCCTGCCCTAGGCTTAGACTATCTTCTCCAAACCCTGCATCCCCAGAACCAGTCTGTCCTTTCTTATGGGACAGCCATTCCCTACCTGGGCAGGGAGTCCTTTGGGTCCCTGACTTCAGAAACATCCAGGTATAGCATGCCTGGATCCCTGGCTGGAAAGTCAGGGGGCCAGGGATCTAGCTTTGCCACTGACTCCCCGTGTGAGCTTGGACATCTCCCTTGCACACTCTTAGCTTCAGTTTTCTCTCTGTTTAGCCTAGACCTCTGAGGACCCTTGGGCTAGGCCACATCTGCCCTGCTGGAAGGTAAGCTCCTTGGGGGCAGGGCAAGAGCCTCTCTCAGAAGTGGCCTGTGCATAGTAGGTGCTCAGCAATCTTCCATAGAAGTTTGGCAAGAGACCTCGACAGAGGATGCCTGCCTCCTCTCAGGAGCTGTGGGAGTGCCCAGAGACCTCTCTTTCTTCCCAGCAGTCCCTTCCTCTTGCTCCACTCTGCTTGGCTACAGCTGTTACCACAGTGAGTCTGCAAAGCCTGAGCTTGGCCAGAGCCAAGGTAGGGCCCTGTGGGCCCCCTGCAGCCCGGTTCTGCCTGAGCTCAGCTGCCCACCCATCACCAGGAGCTCCTCCTCCTCAGCTTCTAGCCCTCAGTTCTCCCATGGCCAAGCCATGCCCAGCCTCATACTCCCTGCTCCCCGAACAGGGCTCTGGGCTCATTTGGCCCTCAACCTGGATTATCCCTTGTCCCCATTCTGAGTGAAGGTTGTCTTCCAGAAGAGGGACTTCTACAGAGCTATATCTGTCTCCAGAAGGGGGAGCCTCTAGGGCTGTGTCTGCCCTGGAAAGCAGAACTCCTCTAGGGGCTGCCTTTCAGAAGAGGGAGCCCCCAGGGCCCAGGGTTCCCCCACCTCTGACCCGGGGGTCCCCAACAAAAGGCCTTGCCCCTCAGCCCTATTGGCTACTCCCAGAATCCCTAACGGTCACAAGGGAACTGGAGTCAGTGTGTGTGGCTGATTAGCGGTGGAGACGAGCCAGGAGCTGAGGGGTCAGAGTTCAAACCTATGTAGCCTTTATCCACCCCCCACCCCCATTATCTAGGGCTCCCCACAGGCCCCAGGAAGTCAGTATGAGCTGGGACAAACAGACATCAGGCTGACTGACAGGGGGAGCCTGAACCCATGGTCACACAGTAAGTACCCCAGCAGTCTCCTCCCACCCCCCCACCCCCAAGACAAGGGGCTTTTGAATTAGCTACTGCCCTCGGCCCCGGACCACAGTCCTCCCTCCCCACCCCAACTCTGGCTTCTGAAAGGGCTGGGGGTAGGCTGGGAAGGGGGGTGCTACCAGCCCAAAATTCAGGGGCGCTCCTGCCAGCCAGTTCGGGGGCCGGGGGTATCCGGGGCTTCTCCGACTGCGCTGGCAGGGCGGGGGAAGGGAACTTCCATTCATCCCCTTTTTCCTTCGTTCGTTCATTCATTCATTTAATCCGGGAAGGGCAGGGCGGGGCTGGGGGGGGGGTTTCTCCAGCCACCACCCCGGCTCCTCCCCGGGCCCCTCTCCCCTCGTGCCCTCCCCCTCCAGCCCCCAGCCCCCGCAGCCCGCCCGGTACCAGACGGAGCCGTAGGCCCCCGAGCCCACTGGGCTCAGGCTCTGGAAGCGCTCGGGGACCTCCCACAGGGTCTTGTTCAGCTCCTGTCGGTAGAAGCCGCCGCGAGGAGCCGACATGGCTCGGGCCTGGGGGGCCGAGCTGGCCTCTGTCGGGCCCCGCTCTGGCCCCGGCCCCGGCCCCGGCTCGGGCTGCGATCCCTCCAGCAGCCTGGATGCCCGGCTCTGCCCACCCGGCGGGTCCGGCTGGCAGAGCTCAGAAGCTGCCCGGGGGTCCCAGGGGCAGGGCGGGGCGGGGCATGGGGAGAGGGAAGGGGCTCCGGTCTCCGCGACCCCGCCCTCAATGTCTGGGGGCGGAGCCACTGCCGCGTTTGAGAGAATCCCCAGAAAGTGACCCCGCCCCACCGAGGTCCAGGACACGCCCACAGCCCCCTTTCCCCCTCCCCCCGCCTCCCGGCCCCTCCCAACCCTCCACCCCCTCCTCTCAGTCCCCTTCCCCGGACCCTCCCTTCCCGCTGCCGCCACCCTACATCATCCTTCACCCTGAGTTCTCATCCCCTTTCTCCTGCACCCTGGCCACGCGCCCCTGAGCCGATTCCCGGGCTGTCTCCACCCAGCCATGAAGTTGCGTCCCTCCCAAGTCGCTCAGGAACCTCCCGTGGCTCCCTTGTGCATGAGGAACAAACTCCAAATGTCTCAGCCTGACGTGTGGTTCTAGCCGAACTGGGCCACTTGGCGCATCCCGGAGCCTGCGCGATTCCATCTCTTGCTCTCCCGAGCCTGGAGCTTTGGATGTCCTTCCTTCTGCTCTCGGGACCCTTCCTTTCTTCCCGGCTCTATCCAGCACCCGTTGGGTGGCCTTGGTTCACCCTCGGGGTCACACTTCGCTGGTTACATCTCAGCCCTGGTTGGATCGAGGTTCCTTGAGGGCAGAGCCACATTCCCAGGGCCTGGCACCGGGGCCTGCAAATCAACTGTACAAACCTTTATTAAATGCCCACTATGTGCCAGGCACACGAAGAAAGGGGCAAACAATTCTTGCCCCAAGCACTTAGAATTCTAATGCAAAAACAACATCCAAGTGCATTTAGGGTTAGGATTACATTAAAAGGAGCTTAGTAAATGCTTAAATTGAGTTTTAAGGACTGGTATAGAGGAGAGTACTGGACTGTGAGTCAGAATGCCTGGTTTTAAATCTGGGGTCCACCACTGAATAATCTGTGAGACCTTGAGTAAGTCTCCATGTCTTCTTGAGACTCAGTTTCCTACTCTGTAAAATGGGGAGTTTGGATCCTTGGACCATGAAGGTGCCTTCCAGCTCTAAACCTTTGGTTCTGTGTGCACTTAGTCATTCATTCATCCAATAAACATTTATTAAGTATTAAGTAAATATCTGAGGCAGGATTTGAATTCAGGTCTTCCTGACTCTTGGCCCACTGCTCTCTTTACTGAACCACTCTCCTACCTCTGAGTTATCTAGACAGAAATACCCCTTTTAACAATATGAGAATTCATCAGTCTGAGACACAGTTGTGGGAGTAGAGTCACTGAAATCACTTGAAGAGGGAAACAAACTTGAGGAAGGGACTCGGCCACAAAGAAGAGTGGCAGCTATGGAATGAAGAGAGAATCATCACTGTCAATTGAGAGCAACGTGGAGAGGAACAGAACCTCAGGACCCAGGGGAGCAAGCCACCCAACAGAGATGCTCCAGTCAAGGGGAAGCTGTGTGAGATTCCCAGGAAGAGAGAAAAGACTTCCAAGCCCCACATTACCAGGAGTTATAAGAAACCTTGGCTTTTATACGCATCTTATATGTGTGTGCCCAGCTACTGTTGTGCCCTAATTTTATGCCTGCTCGTTTGTGGGAGAGGACATTTTAAGTTTATCTTGGGGAATGTTTGGTAGCTATTAATCCTGGCACATAGTAGGCACTGAATAAATGCCTGTCTACAACCTGACTCTCCTTACTATGCCATCTTAGTAAATACCTTTGCTAAGAATCAGTTGTACCCACATCACACCTATAAGATTGGCAAACATGACAGAACAAGAAAATGATAAATGCTGGAGAGGATGTGGGAGAGTTGGAACACTAATTCATTGTTGGTGGAGCTGCGAGCGCATCCAACCATTCTGGAGAGCAATTTGGAACTATGCCCAAAGGGCTACAAAAATGTGCATACCCTTTGACCCAGCAATATCGCTACTAGGACTATATCCCCAAGAGATCATAAAAATGGGAAAGGGTCCCACATGTACAAAAATATTTATAGCAGCACTCTATGTAGTTGCCAAAAACTGGAAGTCAAGGGGATGTCCATCAATTGGGGAATGGCTGAATAAATTATGGTATATGAATGTAATGGAGTACTATTGTGCCATAAGAAATGATGAACAAGAAGACTTCAGAGAGGCCTGGAAGGACTTATATGACCTGATGCTGAGTGAAAGGAGCAGAACCAGGAGAACTTTATGCACAGCAACAACCACAGTGTGTGAGAATTTTTTCTGGTAGACTTAGATTTGTGTAATAACACAAGAACCTCTTACAAAAAAAAAAAAATCCCAATGGTGGATCTCAAGGCAAAATGCCTTCCACACTCAGAGAGAGAAATATGGAAGTCACTCACATAATGTAGCAGATCATGTTTGTGTATGTATATGTGTTTGTGTATCATGTTCTGATTTGTTATACGATTTCTTTCATTTATCTTAGTCTGACTACATAGCATGACTATGGTGAAAATATTCTCAATAGGAAAGTATATGTAGAATCTATACAGAATTGTATGCAGTCGTGGGGAGGGAGGGGGGTAGTGGGGGGTATGTGGGGGGGCATAAAATCGCAATTGTATGGCAGTGATTGTTAAACATTAAAAAATAAAAATAAAAAAAAAAGCCATATTAAAGGGAAAAAAAAAGAATCAGTTGTACCTACTGGCTGACTGTTAATGGAAAGCACATTATATGGGTACCCAGGAAAAGAACATTTGTACAAAAATATTTATAGCAGCTCTTTTTTGAAACCAGAAACAAAGGGGATATGTTCATTAATTGGGAAATGCTAAGCAAATTAAAACATGTAAGTGTAATAGAATACTTTTGTGCCATAAGAAACGATCAAGATGGATTCAGAGAAACCTGGGAAGACTTATATGAACTGGTGCAGATTGAAGTGAGCAGGACCAGGAGAACGATCTATGCTATAACAACTCAGTAACAACTCTGATTAAAACAATGACTTGGGTCAGTTTGGCTGGCACAGTTAATAGGTCAAGGGCCCCAAAGTCAGGAGGACCTGAGTTCAAATCTAACCTCAGACACTTACTAGCTATATGACTCTGGGCAAGTCACTTAACCCCAATTGCCAAAAAAAAAAAAAAAAGGATAATGATGAAGCATGATTTCGGAAAGTCCCTGAGCCAGTGGATTTAGGGTGCAGATTGGGATTTTAGGGGACCTGGTCAGTTTGGGAATTTGTTTTGCTTAACTATGCATACTTGTTAGGAGGGTTTTGTTTTTCTTTTCTTTTTCAATGAAAGGGGGAAGAAATAAAAATAATTTTTGTTAGTTAAAAAAACAACTTTAATTTTAAAAAAGGAATGCATACCCAAAGGTAGTCCCTTTGAACCTTGAGAGTTTCCTTTCTGGGAATTGCCTCAAGCCAGGTACTACAATTAAATGAGAAGTACATTGAGAGAGGCCCATAATAAAAGGCCCAAGGAGAGGGGACTTATTGGAATTGAGGAGGAAGGGCAGGTTAGCTGTCCAGTGGAAGCCAAAGTTTTAGGTTTAAGTCTCTTCCCCCCTCTAGCCTTAGTTTACCTGGTGTAAAATGGAGCAATGATCTAAATAACCTCTCCTGTTCCTTCCATCTTTGATGGCCCATGAGTCTTTAAACCAGTATTAGGCAGACTCTGGATAGGGGTGTGTGTGTGTGTGTGTGTGTGTGTGTGTGTGTGTGTGTGTGTGTGTGTGTGTGTGTGTGTGTGTGTGTGTGTGTGTCTGTGTGTGTGTGTGTGTGTGTCTGTGTGTGTGTGTGTGTCTGTGTGTGTCTGTGTGTGTCTGTGTGTGTGTGTGTATGTTTGTATACAGGACTTGAATATTCTAGAAGCCGTGGAGGGACTGGGGGACTAAGGCTGAGGCCCACCCCACTGCCCATCAGCCCTGTTTTTGCCTGAGGAAGAGGGGGAGGAGGCTTGAGCTGGCAGGCCTCCTCCATCCTGGGTGCCCCTTCTCTCTCCTTCATTAGTTCCCTCCTCCAGCCTTTTCACTTGACCACATTTGAATCTCAAAGGTGAGGTCAGAGCCTTCTGGGGTCCTTTTTTTCCTGGAGACAAAGAAGCTTTCCCTCTCCCTCCCCCACCTTCCTTTCTGTATCCCAGAGCACATGTAGAAATCTACTTTCCCCTCACCGCCTACCCCCACTCCACTCATCTTGGACCTTTGTGTGGGTCCATGGAACTGGGATGTGGGCAGCCCCTTCCAGTGTACAACCCTCCCCCAGCTTCTAGAACTTCTCCCAGCCACTTCGAATTCAGAGAAAGGGGAAGAAAGCCCTAGCAGGTTGGGGGTGGGGTTCAGTGGGAGCACTGATGGGTAGACCCATGGGATGAGAAGAAGTTACATGGGCCTAGATGGATGGAATCGCCAAACCATGGGCTGATGGATTTAGCCAAATATTTTTTAAAAAGTGATCTCGGAAAGTAGCCAGTTCAACCTCTCCACCCCACCCCCACTCACTCTAGGAATCTCCCCTGAAGCCTTTCAGACTGGGACTCCTCTGACCTCACTGAAAACTTTTGAGGACAGGGAGCTCACTACCTGATATGGCTGGTTGTCTCACTGTTGGACACTTCTAAAAGCTCAGGCAGTCTTCCAGTATAAGGTGAAATCTGCCTTCTTATAATTACCCCCCAGTCTCCTAGAGAGCTAAAGAGAGACTGATATTAAAATTCTGCCTCTTAGTAGCTATGAAGACAAGTCTCTCCACCTCGATTTGCCTCAGTTTTCTCATTTGAAAAATGGGGGCAAGTACATTTGTTGTACCTACCTCCGGACAATTTCCTGTAGATGACAGAGGATGATTGTTCTCTGCAAACTTTTAAGTCCTAAATGAACCCAAAATATGCCGTGTGTCCTCTCTTATCTATGTCAAGGGAGTGTCTCATTTCTAGACCACACTCCCTACCATGGAGAGCTCCTTGAGAGCAGGACCTGGGGCTGCTCCTCTTCAGTCCTCCCAGATTAGAAACTGCTGATTCTCCAGCCTTGTTTTAGCAGCAGGATCCCCTACTCCACCACTGCCCAACCCAGGAGGGTTTTTGCTCACTGTAGGTAGCTTGTGTCCTGAGAGGAGAGAGGAGCAGCCCCAGGTCTTGCCCTCAGAAAACTCATCTTACTTGTGACCTCAGTCATATAGTTCATGTTATCTAGCTGTTTCAGCGGTGCCCAACTCTTAGTGACCCCATTCTGGGTTTTCTTGGCAGAAATACTGGAGCGGTTTGTCATTCCCTTCTCCAGCTCATTTTATACATGAGGAAACTGAGGCACACAGTGAAGTGACTTGCCTTGGGTCACACAGCTAGTACATGTCTCAGGCCAGATTTGAACAAAGGAAGATGGGTCTTCCTGACTCCCAGCGTGTACCACCTGCATTTCATGAGTCTAGGTAATTAAGTGAATTAGAAAGCTAAGAAAGAATGTTAACCTAAACTCTCAGGTATCAGACTCAAAAGGAAACAGTTATGTAGGAGAAGCTGATTGGTATCCTTTGTGTGAAAATAAGTGTGTCCTGAGAGATGGATCTAAATGAGGGCATTTGGGTAAGGAGAAGAGGGAGAAGAGATTCATTGTGGGGCATGAGTGAGAGCTGAGTCTTGCTTCAAATTCTGCCTGGACCACATCTTGGCTGTATGACCTCAGCAGGGCAGCCCAAATGTCCGTGCCCCAGGCACTGTCCCCTGGGCCTGAAATCCCTCCTAAGAACTCCCTAGGGGTCAAGTCCAGATAGGTGAGGGAGTCAGGCAGCTGGAGGATGCTGGGTTCTTGACTCAGATAGGGATATAATCTTGATGAGGCCCCCCATTCCTCCCCACCCCCGGCATGCAGGCAGGGCTAAGAGCATCCCCTGGCTAATGGCTTCTGCACTCTCAAGCTCCCAAACATCCTGAACTCTCTCCCATTACCCCAGGCCCAGACCAGAGACCCCCACCTTGGGTGAGAAGATGGGGGAACAGAGGGCTCTCAGCTTCTCATCTCCGCTCCTTACGACCTCCTATCACATTCCTTCCTGTCTTGTCTCCTTCTCAGCTATCCTACAAGAAGATATTCCTTTCAAAATTGAATTTAATGTTTAATTTTAATTTAATGGGATTTAATCTTTTCAACGAGCAAAAATCTGTGTTTGCCTTTGTTAGCCCTGCCACTGAAAAAGAAAACTTTCATAATAAATGCAAAGTGAAGCAAAACAGATCATTGAACTGCCCAGGAGGCATCTAGGCAGGCAGTGGCTAAAGTGTTTAACCTAGAGTCCCGAAGACCTGAGTTCAAATCCAGCCTCTGACACTAAGTAGCTGCGTGACCCTGGTCAAGTTACTTAATTTCTGCCAACCTCAGTTTCCTCCTCTGTAAAATGGGGACAACAATAGCACCTACTTCCTCCGTTGTTGTGAGAATGAAGTGAGAAAATAATTGTGAAGTGCTTTGCAAACCCAAAAGTCCTATATCGGTGCTCTCTGGGCCATCATTAGTCATCTTGACTTATGTCTTGCCGCTGGACTCAGATGACTCTGGAGGAAAGAGTGAGGCCGATGACTTTGTATAACTCTCACTCACTTGAATCCAATTCACTTTGCAAGTCAAGACACCCTGATGTCTTTGGTCTTCTTCAGCAACGAAGGACAGAAACAATAAATGTTAACTATTAATATGGGTATATGTACATACACACACACAGATATACGTGTGTATGTCCCATTCTGCACCGTGAGTCCTTCACTTCTCTCCTCTGGAACTGTGGTTGGTCATTACATTATGTAGTGTTATTAAGTCTTTCAAAGTTGTTTCTCATGGGGAAAAATAGAATATTAATTTTTTTAAAAAGTTGTTTCTCTTTTATTCAGTTGTGTCAGACTCTTTGTGACCCCATTCAGGGTTTTCTTGGCAAAGATACTGTAAAAGTTTGAAATTTCCTTTCCCAGTTCATTTTACAGATGAGGAAGCTGAGGTAAACAGGGTCAAGTGAGCTAGGAAGTGTCTGCTGCCATATTTGAGCTGAGGAAAATAAGTCTTCCTGACTCTAACCCTGGCACTCTATCCACTGTGCCACCTAGCTGGTTTTTTTTACCATGTTGTTATTATTGCATAAATTGTTCTCCTGGTTTTGCTCAATTCACTCTGGATCAGTTCATACAGATCTTCTCCAAAATCATCCCCCTTCATCATTGCTTACAACACAATAGTATTCCACGCCACTCATATATCATAATTAGTTCATCTATTCCCTAATTTCTGGGCATCACACTCAGTTTCTGGGAGTAACATGCTCATCTTAAACAAAGAACAATACTTGTTGTGAAATCAGGAAAGTTTTTATATCTACATTCATTCCCCCTGAATGAATAGGGAGCTCCCAAGTAAAGGCTATCAGAAGACTACAGTTTGTTCAGATCAATCCAAGCCCTTTATCCTGGTCTTAATTTTGGACTTCCCTCTACACTATCCATTGGCCATGTGACTTCATGTTCTCCTCTCTGATAGGCTTCCCCTAAAACAGCTCATCAAGCCTGCGCACAAGTTTCTGACCTTTAATCTGACCATGCTAAGTCACAACTCTGATTAACTATTGCCACTCAAAGCTGGAAAATTTTATCCTGTGGAAAACAGAACACTTTCCTTGCTTCCCACAGTTTCCAGTTCATCGTCACCACAAAAAAGCTACTATCAATATTTTTATACATATGGTTCCTTTCACTCTTTCATTGATCTCTTTGGGGTATAATGGTATCTTATGTTGGGTCAAAGGATATACACAGTTTAATAAATTTGGGGCAGAGTTCCAAATTGCTTTCTAGAATGGCTAGATCGATTCACAGGCTCCCTCCATAGTATAATAATGTGCATGTTTTCCCATAATCCTTCCAGCATTTGTCATTTTCTCTGTCAATTTTCCCCTTTCACTTTAAAAAAAATTAATTGGCATTTTTTTTTGTTTTTGTAACATCAACATTTGTCAATGTATCACTCTAAGAGAACTATCCTTTAATATAGAATGTTAGAAGTGAGCCTGTCTAACAAGCCCCCAACTGTGAGAAACATGCTCACCTTAAATAACGAACAATGCCTGTTGTAAAATCAGGAAAGCCTTTATTAATCTTTATGCCCATTCCCCCTGAATAGATGGGTAGCCTCCCCCAGTAAGGTTACAGGAACACTACAAGACATGCAGGAAGATGGGGCTTCTTATATTGTTTTCTGAACTTTGGACCTCCTGCAATAAGGTCCCCTGGCCATGTGACTCCATGTTGTCCTCTCTGATAGGCCCTTCCTCACACAGCTCCTTGAGCCTGCGCATTAGTTTCTGACCTCTACCCTGTCCATGCTAGGTCACAACCCTTATCATCTAGGAATGTGGACAGCAGAACTTTCTTACCTCCCACACAGAAGATTAAAAAACAGAGAGAAAAACCTGAGTTCAGTAAACTACCTGTCTTATCTAAAATGTCTGACATTGGGTACAGAGTTTCACACGCATCTCTGGAAACAAGTGGGGGAGGGACCTCCTTGTATCTCTGGGGCCAAGTCAGGAATTTCTCAGCCTTCAGTTTAAATTGTTTTGTTATTGTTGTTCATTCCACTTGAATTGTTGTGGTCACTCTGAATGTACATTGTTTCATGGTTCTGCTTACTTCACTTTGTATCCGTTATGTCAGCCTTCTGAGTCTCTGTATTCATCCTAGAACACCATAATATTCCATTTCCTTTAAGGACCATAGTTGCCCAACCAGCAGTCTGTGGATATCTACTTTGTTTCTAGTTCTTTGCAGTTACAAAGTCAGTCCTTCTTTAAGGCTAGCTTCTCTACCTAGTCCTGAATTCCATCCCAGGAGGAAGCAGAGAGAGCGCGCATACACACACACACACACACACACACACACACACACACACACACACACACACACACACACACACACATCTCTGCCCTCTCTCCATCTCTGCACGTATGTCCAGATTCCCCCAAGCCTTGACCCACCAATTCTTGTCCTCATCCCCCTCCTTTACTTCATGTTAAAAATTCTGACCATAGTTAATTAACCACCCCACCCCCACCTCCCAGGCCTGAGCTTTCTTCATTTGTCTTTTCTTTGTGAATTTGTTAAGCATGCCTCCCTCTTGGGCAGTCTGACCCCCCTCACCATTAGAGCTGCCAGTTCCTAGTCTCCTTCCTACCTCTCCCTCTGCTCCTTCTCTTTCCCAGAGCCTCATCCTCTTCCTGCCTCTTTGGGGTGCATGCCCCTGGACAAATAGAGCTTGTTCCCATAGCTTCAGCTCCTTCTTCCCTGGTGTCTCCAGACCTGGTTCCTCTTCTGTGCTCAGAGCCACATCTCCAACTGCCTGTAGGCCACCCCTGTTCCCCAGCCTTTAAAACTCACCCTGTTTAAAATAGCCTCATTCACCATCTTCTCCCACTTTTCTTTGAGACTGCCCAGCCTCTGGTAGGAGTACCCCCCTTCTCTTGCACTCCCAACCTGTCTCCCAGACATCCAATCTTGGGGCCACCTTCAGCTCCTCCCTCCTCCTTACCTCCCACATCTTTGATCAGTTGCATGCTCAAAGATGATTTCATGTCAGTACATCTGTGATCTCCCTTGTCCCTATCTCCACCCTTCTGAATTGGTCTGGTCCTGTCCCTTCCCCATTCAAAATCCTTCTGGACTGCCTAGGGAGCAAGGTTTGGACTCCTTGGCCTGGTATTCAAGGCCGTCCATAATATAGAACCTTCTTACATTTATGTCCTTGTTCACAGTAGGGAGAGGGATGAGACCTTCTCCATGACTTACAATCATAGAGTTGGCCTGAGATTCCTGAAGGTTCTGTCTTGTCCAGAGGATCACATTAGATTATGAGTTTCTTGAGAACAAGAGATGTCTATTGCTCTTTGTTTGTACCTCCAAGGCTTAGCACAGAGCAGATCCTTAGTCAAAGCTTATTGACCATTGACTATTGATTGAATAGATGTCAGCGTCAGGATTTGAATTCAAGTCTTCCTGACTCTAAAGCTGGTTCTCTATCCACTACAGTGCAATTCTGCTCAATACTCTTCTCCAGACACTCTACACTTCAGCCAAGGTGGATAATTCCCTATCCCCCAAATAGTATTCTCTTGCCTCCAGGTTTTTGCTCACTCAGTACCTGATGTCTGGAGTTCACTAATGCACCTCTGACAAATAGGCATTCAGCCTTTCCTCTCTCAAAACAAAGTAAAAAACAAAAAAACAAAGTCAAGTGCAAGTTATGTCATCATTTCTCCGATGACATTAGTTCTCTTCTTCAACAAAGGACGAACATGAATAACAGTGGCAACTAGAAAACCTATTGAGCCATCCCATTCTATAGTTGGATGGAAAAGACACTCACTTGCTCCTCCCTGCCCCTACCTTTGGAATTTTGTGGGTGAGTCCTAGTCTTTCCCTAACTCCTCCCTTAGCTAGCTAGCCCTGCAGAGTGAATCTCCCACAATTACCCTTTCTCTCCACCTTTCTCTCACTGGCTCTGGAGTGGTGAGGAGCCTTCAACTTACTCAGGAAAGGACAATGGGAGGGAGCAAGTGCTCTGTAAGCTCCCTCCTTCTGAAAAACATGATTAGCCTTTTATTGTCTTCCATAGGACCTAGGCAGCTAGGTGGTTCAGTGGTTAGAGCACTGGGCCTGGAGTCAGGAAGACTTGAATTTAAATCCAGCCTCAGACACGTACTAGCTGTATGATCTTGGGCAAGTCACTTCACCTCTGTTGCCTCAATCCACTGGAAAAGTGTTGGGTAGTATTGGTGTGCCATGGGAGTCATGAAGAATTGAACTAGACTGAAGGACTAAACAGTGACAAGATGATTGGCAGCTAGGTGGCGCCACAGCGCACAGAGCACCAGGCATAAGTTCGAATTTGACCTCAGACACTTCTTAGGTGTGTGATCATGGGCAAGTCATTGAACCCCGTTTGCCTCAGTTTCCTCATCTATCAAATGAGCTGGAGAAGAAAATGGCAAACACTCCAGCATTTCTGCCAAGGAAAGCCCAAATGGGGTCATAGAGAGTTGGACCCCACTGAAATGGTTGAATAACTGCAGTATAGGACTGAAGTCTGTGTGCTCATGACTCAGTAATTATAGTAATTAGTCCTAAGTCACAGGTTTCATTTCTTCTGCTATTTAGAAACTTATAAAAGTTATTATATCAAAATCACAAGATTCTTTCAATAATCTCTATGCAGATGATTCCAAGATCTATTTCTCCAGCCCTAATACCTCTTCTGACCTCCAGTCCACATAGCCTATTGGACATTTCTAACCGGATGTCCCTAGGCATCTCAAACTCAATATGTCCAAAAGAGAATTCATTATCTTTCACTCCCAAAGCCACGCCTCTTCCTATCAAGCACAGCACCTTCCCAGGGGCTCACACTCTGGATCTTGTCCTCAGTTCTTTTTTCTTGCTCACTCCACATACCAAATCAGGTGTCATTTTTTTTTACAATGTTTTCGGGAGAGGGGGGAGCTGTATGCATCCCTTTTGCTCCACTCCAGCAGATGTTATGCTCATTCAAGCCTTCACCATTTCTTTACTGGATTATTACCAGAGCCTTCCGATTGGCCTTCCAGGGTCGTGTCTCCCCATTCCAGTCTGTCCTTCATACAAACGCTAAGGTGATTTCTCTAAAGCACAGATCTGACCCTGCCCTGCTACCCACTGGCTGCATGGTCTGATCATGGCAAGTCACCTAAACTAAGCTTCCATTCTTTCATTTATAAAGTGAGGAGCTCGACCTTGGAGACCTTTCAGGCAAGTTGCTTCCAGCTTTCCTCCTGTGATCCTAGGAGATCTCTGCTGGTGTGCTCCAGGGATTTGTCTGTAGTCTAGATCTCTTCAACATTTTTATCAAAGGGGGGGCGGAGCCAAGATGGCGGAGTAGAAAGACGCACATACACATAGCTCTGAACCCACAACCCATAGAATGGCTACAGGGAAGTAACTCACGGCGAATTCCGCACCCAGAGGCCACGGAACATAGGAGCGAGGGAGATTTCTGTTCCAGAGAGACCTGCAAACCTCTCGCGGGGGGGTCCTTTGCGCCGCGGACTGGGCGCCGGGACTGGGAGCTGAGTGCAGCCCTGCCGCGGCCGCGGCACCGAGAGGAAAAGATCCGAGCAGGCTTCACAGACAGGATCTCCAGCGGCCACGCGGGTCCCTCCACCCACAGAGGGATCTGCAAACCTCTCGCAAAAGGTCCGTCGCGCTGCAGACACAAAGCCCAGCCCAGACCTGCTGCGGCCACGGCTGCGGCACCGAGAGAAACAGATCCGAGCAGGCTTCAGGGACGGGATCTCCAGCGGCCGCACAAGTCCCTCCACCCACAGGTGACAGGGGTGGGTGAGAGAGTCTCTTTGGCGGGTCGAGAGGGGAGTGGGGTGCCCCCATAATTCAGGCCCCCCCCCCCCGGGAGGTAGAAGCTGGGAGGCGGCTGCGGACAGGGGCTCCCCAAGCGGACGGGAGCTTGAATCCATTGCGGAAGGTCTGCGCATAAACCCCCTGAGGGAACTGAGCCTGAGAGGTGGCCCTGCCCCGATCTCAGCACCAGATCATAATCTCATACTGAATAGCAGCCCTGCCCCCGCCAAAAGCCCTGAGGCTGGAAGCAGCATTTGAATCTCAGACCACAAACACGGGCTGGGAGGATCAGGAGGTGAGGTGGGTGTGAGGAAAATATTCAGAGGTCAAGTCATTAGCTGGGAAAATGCCCAGAAAAGGGAAAAGAAATAAGACTATAGAAGGTTACTTTCTTGGCGAACAGGCATTTCCTCCCTTCCTTTCTGATGAGGAAGAACAATGCTTACCATCAGGCAAAGACACAGAAATCAAGGCTTCTGTGTCCCAGCCCACCCAATGGGCTCAGGCCATGGAAGAGCTCAAAAAGAATTTTGAAAATCAAGTTAGAGAGGTGGAGGAAAAGCTGGGAAGAGAAATGAGAGACATGAAGTCAAAGCATGAACAGCAGATCAGCTCCCTGCTAAGGGAGACCCAAAAAAATGTTGAAGAAATTAACACCTTGAAAACTAGCCTAACTCAATTGGCAAAAGAAGTTCAAAAAGCCAATGAGGAGAAGAATGCTTTCAAAAGCAGAATTAGCCAAATGGAAAAGGAGATTCAAAAGCTCACTGAAGAAAATAGTTCTTTCAAAATTAGAATGGCACAGATGGAGGCTAATGACTTTATGCAAAACCAAGAAATCACAGAACAAAGAGAGAAGAATGGAAAAATGGAAGATAATGTGAAATATCTCATTGGAAAAACAACAGACCTGGAAAATAGATCCAGGAGAGACAATTTAAAAATTATGGGACTACCTGAAAGCCATGATCAAAAGAAGAGCCTAGACATCATCTTTCATGAAATTATCAAGGAAAACTGCCCTGAGATTCTAGAACCAGAGGGCAAAATAAATATTCAAGGAATCCACAGAACACCGCCTGAAAGAGATCCAAAAAGAGAAACTCCTAGGAACATTGTGGCCAAATTCCAGAGTTCCCAGGTCAAGGAGAAAATACTGCAGGCAGCTAGAAAGAAACAATTCAAGTATTGTGGAAATACAATCAGGATAACACAAGATCTAGCAGCCTCTACATTAAGGGATCGAAGGGCATGGAACAGTATATTCCAGAAGTCAAAGGAACTAGGACTAAAACCAAGAATCACCTACCCAGCAAAACTGACTATAATACTTCAGGGGAAAAAATGGTCTTTCAATGAAATAGAGGATTTTCAAGTATTCTTGATGAAAAGATCAGAGCTGAAAAGAAAATTTGACTTTCAAACACAAGAATGAAGAGAACCATGAAAAGGTGAACAGCAAAGTGAGGTCATAAGGGACTTACTAAAGCTGAACTGTTTACATTCCTACATGGAAAGACAATATTTGTAACTCTTGAAACATTTCAGTATCTGGGTACTGGGTGGGATTACACATGCACACACGCTCACATACACAGAGACAGAGTGCACAGAGTGAATTGAATAGGATGGGATCATATCTTTAAAACAAAATGAAATCAAGCAGTGAGAGAGAAATATATTGGGAAGAGAAAGGGAGAAATTGAATGGGGCAAATTATCTCTCATAAAAGAGGCAATCAAAAGACTCATTAGTGGAGGGATAAAGAGGGGAGGTGAGAGAAAAACATGAAGTCTACTCTCATCACATTCCACTAAAGAAAAGAATAAAGTGCACACTCATTTTGGTAGGAAAACCTATCTCACAATACAGGAAAGTGGGGGATAAGGGGACAAGCAGGGTGGGGGGGATGATAGAAGGGAGGGCATGAGGAGGAGAGTGAAATTCGAGGTCGACACTCATGGGGAGGGATAGGATCAAAAGAGAATAGAAGTAATGGGGGACAGGATAGGTTGGAGGGAAATATAGTTAGTCCTATACAGCACAACTATTATGGAAGTCATTTGCAAAACTACACAGATTTGGCCTATATTGAATTGCTTGCCTTCCAAAGGGAAGGGGTGGAGAGGGAGGGAGGTAAAGAAGGTGGAACTCAAAGTGTTAGGATCAACTGTCGAGTAATGTTCTTGCCACTAGGAAATAAGAAAAACAGGTAAAGGGGTATAGAAAGCTATCTGCCCCTACAGGACAAAAGAGAAGATGGAGACAAGGGCAGAGAGGGATGATAGAAGAGAGAGCAGATTGGTCATAGGGGCAATTAGAATGCTTGGTGTTTGGGGGGGGAGGGGATAAAAGGGGAGAAAATTTGTAACCCAAAATTTTGTGAAAATGAATGTTAAAAGTTAAATAAATAAATTTAATAAAAAAATAAAAATAAAAAAAAAACAAAAAAAAAACATTTTTATCAAAGGCTTAGATGAAACCATGTAACCAGTCTATTTGATAAGTGTGTTTGTCAGATTCACAGATGACCCAAAACTGGGTAGAAGAGCTCATGTCAGATGAAAGACTCAGAATCCTAAAAGCAAAAATCTCAAAAATGGTGGAAGGGTAAATGTAAAGCTCTGCATTTGGGGTGGTTTTTATTTTTTTAATGTTCTTGGGTTTTAAAAGCCTCAGAAATCTAGGTGAGAGAGGCTTGAAGGGAGCTAGGCTGCCCTGCCCCCAACTACAACACACAGCTCACGTGAGGCAGTTAGATTGCCTCAGATCTGAATACCAGACATTCTTTTTGTATAGCCTGACACCCCACTACCACCACCACCACCAATTTCTGCATTTCCTGGACACACCAGCAAGAAGTGTTTGCTTGGCCACAAACTGGGTGTGTCTACTTTATGAAGACAGGAGATGGGTATTTGAGAAGCAAACAGATTTTGCAAAGTTTACCAAGGTTCATCTCTACTTTACTGTTTTGGAACAACAAACAGGGGCGGGGAACCTTTGGCCTCGAGGCCACGTGTGGCCCTCTAGATCCTCAAGTGTGGCCCTTTGACTGAATCTAAACTTCACAGAACAAATCCCCTTAATAAAAGGATTTGTTCTACAAAACTTGGACTCAGTCAAAAGGCCACACCCAAGGACCTAGAAAGCCATATGTGGCCTTGAGGCCACAGGTTCCCCACCCCTACTTGAGCCCAAAAGAGGAATATCCAAAGCTGTTCAGAGTAAGTAGTTGTCAACAGAATTGAGACCTCTCTTAGAAGCATTCATTGGATTGGTGAAATCATGAAAGTTTTCAGAGATACAAAAACATCCCAAAAAGGGGTAGGGCAGGGAGAAGAGTCATGCTAAAGGGAAAGTCTGATCCTTGATAAAAGGGAAATCTGACTTAAAGTGACTTATAGAGTTTTTAGAGTGATTCTGCTAAGTTGGAATTAATAATAGAAATAATAAGAATTAGAAATTGAATATTCTGTTCTGAGAAAATAACTGAATACAAACTTAACATTATAAGGCTAAATGAAAATGAGTGGAACTCTCCAAATAAATGCAAAAGAATTACACTCATTGAAAAAGCAGAGTTCAGTTGAGCTGCTTACAGAAAACAGATATGATTGGAAAAGATCTGAACCAAGTCATGAAAAACTGGTCCAAAAAGTAGTGACAAATCAAGAAAAGCAGCAGTGGTGCAAAGATATTGGACTACACTGGAATCAAACCAGAAAACATTATACTAAGAGACTAAGAAGGATATTTAATATGTTAAAAGGTTTTATGAAAAATAAAGGCATATCTGTCTTAAATTTGTATACTATCTAACAATTGTGCTATGAAATTCTCAAAGAAAAATCTCACGACTTTGAAGGAAGAAATAGATCAATAATGACAGGAGTTGTTAATACCCCATTATCAGTATATGATCAATCCAAAAGAGATAAAAGTAGAAGAAATCACAGATAGAGTATTAAACAACTGGACTCAACATAGAGAGAAAATTTAATGAGATAAGTATGTGCCTTTTTTTCCAGCGCTCACACAACAGACAGGTGACGTTCACATGGGATTTGGGTATAGTTTTGGCTTCTTAGTACTCTCACTTTGGTTAAAAAAAAAGTCAAAAGATTTGAATTAAATCAATGGCATATCTGATGTAATCACTAGATGGCACTCTACAGGAGCCGTGCACTACATGCATTGGGCTTTTTCAAGGTTGCAATATCCTCGATGGCCACTAGAGGGTGATCAAAGCCTGAACAAGCCTGGGATACTTTGCCCCTCTTAGCGACAATTATAAATATTTATTGTTTTTCCAAGCCACTTGCCTTAGTGTCTAGGAAATGAAATATTAAGAAAAAAAATATGGACATTGCCACAGTCATCTTGTGTTTGGCTCCCATTCCTTGGGTCCATTCACGCTCTCAGTTCTTGTTCCCCTTTGCCTGCATTAATTCAGAGATTCACTATATGGTTTCCTGCACTTTTAATATGCAGAGAATCAAAAAGAAAAGGAAATAGAAACACTCTTCCCTACCTGTCCTGAGCAATGAGAGGTAGTGCTAACTCTCTCTCCTTGGTCCTCAGAAGGAGGAAGAGCACATCTCCAAGGCCTCGTTGCTCTGTCAATGATTCTGCAAAGACCAGGGGTGACTCAAGCAGCCATTCAGATGAGGGGGATGGGAGACCTTAGGACAGAGATTTAGTGGGGGGAGGCAGGGACACCGAGATGCCTGCCAAAGAGGTCAGAGCAGCGTTCACTGAGGAGTGGTAGTGGGGAGGACACACTATTTAATTCTTTAATAATGAATATATTCTTGAAAACTAAGTTTAGTTGTTTCTACCCTGAAGAATGAGTACAAATACTTTCAGCACTAAATTTAATCATCCTGGGGCTGAGCCCTTATTGCCCCACCCTAGTTATGACTCAGCCAAGAGAGTCATCCAGAAGGGCCCCTGCTTTCTCAGCAACCAGAGGAGCTGACACTGATGTATCTGGATAGGACCAGAAAATGGAAGCAGAAGGAACCAATAGGAAAAAGAAATGATTGTCCTGGAAATAACAGGGACTGATCACGCAATGTTGCCAAGCCTCAGTTTCTTCCTCTATAAAATAGGATTGCAGAACTTTTACTTTCTCCCAGTGTTAGTATCTCCTATAATAAACCCAGCTTAAGTGCTCAGGGCCACCAAAGAACAGAAGTTAGTTTTATTGGGTAGGGCAGGCACAGGGCTGACCCTACTGGAAAGCATTGGCTGAAAAGCTGAGAAAGGAGACGGTGGGCGTAGCGTGGGGATAGAGCAGAGGACTTGGAATGGCAAGGAGCTGGGTTCAAAGCCCCCAGTGATCCTTCCTAGCTCTGTGACCTCTCTGAGCCTCAGATTGAAAATGGGGATAATTGAAGGGGAGGCTGACTTGGCCCATAGGGAGCAGCCTGGGCCCTGAAGACTCCAGGGATACGGGGACTCAGCTCTTAGGCTGTTGTTTATTGCTTCCAGTTACGTGGCAGCCGAGCAGTGAAAGGACTTAGTATTTTGGTCCAAAGTAGACAGCCCTGAGGGATCCCTTGGGCTCCCTGCTAGACAGCAGGATGGGGAAGAGGCTCAAAAGGGAATATAAGCTTCTGGAGTTTTCATTTCCTTCACCCTTCCAGGTGACTCATTTACTCTGAGATTTGTCAGGGAGAGGTGGGAGAAGGCTGGCCCTTGCCCACTCTGGTCCTGGCATCGGGGCATACCCTCCCACAAGTGGCTGAGTTTTCCCCTTTATGGTTCTTTCCCTGGGTAGATGGGCAAACATGATTCTGGAAATGGTTATAGAGTTCAAGCTTGGAGGTGACCTTGTATGTTTCAGAGGTCAGGAGCATGCCACCCCAAATTTGCTGCCAGCTAGCCCCATTCATGGGACCATCTAACGTCACAAGATTATCTCAAAGACTGGGCACCATTGGCTTGCCCCACAAGGCATCTGTAGCACTCCCCCCTCAGCTGGGGTGTCCTGAGCAGTACAGGAAGTGACAAAAATCAAGTGTTTTGCAAATTTTTAAAAGGTTAGAGAAATGCCAGTTATTGGGGGGGCTGGGCCCCAAGGGAGGGAGGGCTCCTAAATTGTGGGGAAAGTGCCAGGGCAGTGGAATACTGGGGGCTGGGGGCCTGGGGCTGTCAGGGCTGCCCACCGCACTGCCTGCCCTGGAGAGCCCTGGGTCAGCCCCTCCCCTGAGGTCAACCTGGAGGTGGGGGGTGTAGTTCTGGGTCTGTCTTCCCTTCCCACACCCTGCCTGCCCCCCTAAGCTGGAGGGAGGTGCTGTGGCCCCCACCTTCTGTTCCAGCTTCCTTTCATTCCAGCCGGGAGACCCTGGGGGAAGGAAAGAGAGAAGGAACCGGGGGTTTTGTTTGAAGTTAATGAAGCTTCTTTAGAGGAAAGCGAGGAGAGAGAGTGCTTTTCAACCCCCTCAGTCTGGGAAACATCTGTCCACAGAGGCTGAGCAGCTGCCCTCCAGGAAGGGTGGGTGTCCGGGGAAGGTGGGGGATCTGGAAAAGGTAGAAGGGGGATTCTGGAAGGGTTGGGGGGATCCAGGAATGGGGGGATCCTTGAAGTGTGGGGGGATCCAGGAAGAGTTCCCTCCCCAGACATGGAGAGGGGAAGAGGTAGCCATGCTCCCAAACTCTGGAGGCTCAGCCTGCAATAGAGAGGACTGGTTTGGGCAACAGGCAGGGTTCTAAATTCTGGAAAGAGAATTTGAAAAATGAGACCAGAACTTCATCCTCAAATGAGACCAATACTCCATAGTATTCCTGAGCACAAAAACGGTAAGCCTGATGATGGAGTTTTGGGAATTTTCTCAGTTCCCTTTCTCAGGAGGAGCCCAAGCCCCCTTCCCATCCTCCTGAGGAATTTGGGGTTAGGGTGGGACCTAGGGACCCAGAGGTCCTGACATCCCCATTCAAATGGGGAAACTGAGACCCAGAGAGGGTAAGATCATACAATGATGTAGAGGGATACTTGAGCGGAGGGAGCAACGAGACAAAGGTCCTTGGGGAGCCCCTGCCCTGTCCAGTCCACTGAGCCTATCTTGGGAAGATAAGAGGGGAGTCCAGGGAAGGATTGAGAGATTGGCATCTACCTCTCATGCCCTGAGAGACAGCCAGGAGATAAGAGACCTGCTTCCCAGACCTAACTTTCAGATTCTCAGAATCACAGAATCTCGGACGGAGAAAAATCCTCAGAAGTCTTGAGGGCTGACCCCTCCTTACCTGACCAAGGATTCTCTTGAAGACATTTGAGGTCATTGGGCATCCAGCCTTGGCTTGAACACTTCCAGTGATGGAGAGCTCCCTACCTACAGAGGCACTTTGTCCACTTTGTTGTCCTTGGAGCCATCCTGACATTCAAGCCTCAGCTGGCCTCCTTACCACATTCCACCCTTGCATCTGGTTCTGCTCCCTGGGGGGACAAACTGAAGGAGGTTGACCTCCTTCCTTATCACTGCTCCTCAAATGCTTGAAAACTGCCTTACGTTTGCTCTTTTCCTAGTCAAACACCCCCAGTTGCTTCCACCAGTCCTTCAGTTCAATCCAATCTGATATGCATCTATTAATTACCTACTGTATACTAAACACTGCTAGGACAAAAATGAAACTGTTCCTGTTCTCAAAGAGTTCACTTACAATATCCTGAGGAGATACAACATGGAAAGCAGGTGACTCAATCAGAGAGAGCCTAAAGGTTCCTGATTTTCTTTGGTTTGATTCATGAATTCTGACTTCTTGGGACCTTCCAGCAGTCATCTGGCCTATTTCCTGTGCCCTGCTTGGCCATGCCTTTCCTTGGGTGTCTGAGGAGTGGGTGAGAGGACTATTGGAATGGAGGGGTAGTGATTCCAGGAATGCTTATGCCTGAGGGGCCCATCCTGAACCCCAGGGGACCATCTTGAACCCTAGGGGCCCTGAATCTCAGAGAATCATCCTGAGCCCCAGATTTGTGAGGAAAGGGGAGAAGCAGATGGTGTGTCTGCCCTGAATGGCTGGAGAAATTGGACAGCTCTTTGCTATCCCCTCAGCACCAGTGCCCCGGAGAAAGGAGCTCCAGCCACTCCATGTGGCTTTGAAATGTCTTCCTGTAGAATTAAATGGGTCTCTGTCTTCCCCAATAATTCCCAAAGGGAATGTGGCCTGAGAGTCCAGTGTCCACCTGGGAGTGACCTCAGAACAATCCCTGAGCAAGGAGAGCCTCAGTCCCAGGCAGGCCACTTCCTTACTGTGTGACTTCACACAAATCCCTTTCTCTCTCTGAGCCTTGCCTATAAAGCGAAGCTAATAATGATCACATTCCCTCTCCTCGGAGCTCTTGTGAATGGAGACTCCTCATTTTCCTCAGCCACTGTTCCAAAGGGACCTGTAATGAACCTGAGCTGGCTGCGTGTGGCCTGGGCCATCGTTCCTGGAAGGGAACAGAGCTGTCCCAGGCACAGGGTGTAGATGAGCAGGGTAGAGGCTAGCTCTCCTGGTGAAGGTATCAGGAGTCAGGAATGTTGTGAACCCTCCTCACCCCCATCCCCACCCCTGGTCCAGGGCCTCTAAAGGGGAGGGGTGAGGAGGCTAAAAAGGGTGTGATAGCCTCAAGGCAGTTTGCTGTGCTGGGCAGTGGTCTGATCAGCTCCTGTGGGTGGGATCATCCTCTACCTACCTGCCTGAATGGCCCCTGTCTGAAATTTGTCTGCTGACTGGACATCTCACCAGGATGCACCACGGACATGTCCCAAACTGAGCTCTTCTCCCCCCATCCTTCCTTCCTACTGTTGAGGTTTCCACCATCTTCCCAGTGATCCCGCCTCAGACCCTCGGTGTCATCCTCCAAACTCCCTTCATAAACAATGTGCTTGTTAAGCATTCTATCTTTGTGACATCTCTGATGTGCCCCCTTCTCTCCTCTGCATTGCCACCAGCCTGGTGCAGGCCCTCGTCACCCCAAACCTGGATGGCTGTGACGGCCGGACCTAAGTCTACCCCTACGCCAGTCAGCTAGCAAATGGGTCTTGTTAATGCACAGCTCAGACCACCCCACTCCTCCTCAATAAACAGCCGTGGCTCTGGCACCTTCAGAATGAAGCAGGGAGTCATCTTTTAGGCACTAAAAGCCCTCCAGAAGCGGCCCCTCTGACCTTCCTCCCAGCCTGAATCTCTTCATATGCTCTGCAATGCCACTAAGCTACATGCTCCTCACACAAGACCATCTATCTTGTGACTACACATCTCCTCTGGTCACCCCTCAGGCTAGGAACATATCTCTCCTCATCTCTGCCTCCAAGCTTCCTTCAGGTCTTAGCTACAGGTGTTTTTCCAAAGCCTTCCAAAAATTTATCCTGTTGATGCCTTGTTTGTCCTCGGTGGGCCATGGTCTCTTCTGTGAGACTGAACTCTGGTCTTTCAGCTTTTCTCTGCAGGCCCAGTGCTCAGCATGCTGCCTGGCACACGGCAGACCTATAATAAATCTGTGACTGCCTGGCACAAGCCCCTCCATGTATGTCCTCTCTTTCTTTGTGGAGCATTTATCCGGAAACTCCCTTAGGGAGACAAAGGACAGGAAATAAGACCTGTTTGTCCATCTGTCTATCTGAGCATCCCTCCAGGATGGACCCACCAACATAGGGGAGAGAGCAGATGCCCCTGACCTTTCTGAGTATCTTTGCCTCAAGTTGCAGGAAAACGTTTGCCCACTAGATGTCGCCCCAGCCCAAATCAAATCCATCCAATAACCCAGAGAACATGTGGTCCAACCCATTTATTGAACAGAGGAGGAAACTGAGGCTCTGAGAGAGTAGCCAGTAGCAGGGCTAAGACTAGAATACATGCCCTTCTGGTTCCATTTGATACTCTGCTGCCTTTCTGGTTTGGTGGAGGGGATGATGAAGGTCTGGGAGTCTCCACGTCCCTCTCCTGAAGTCCTTTTGGGAGCAGCCCAGGACCCAAGGACAGGACAGGAATTTCCAGCCCAGGAAGGGTGGAAACCCTCTCTTTTACAGATCAGGAAACTGAGGGCCAGAGCTTTTAAGTAACTTGTCCAAGGTCTACACAGATAGTGTGTGGTTGGGCTAGGATTTGAACTCAGGTCCCCTGCCTCTAAATCCAGGACTCTTTCCACTGTGTCACCAGAGGACAGATGGCACTGAGGGAGAGGGCCTGGGGTCTTAGAATCATGGAAGGTGAGGAGCCAAAGCAGCCAGTGATTCTCACCAGTACATGAAAGAAGCCTCTTCTATAGCGTGCCCAGTGAGGGATTGAACAGACTCTTTTTGGAGACCTCCAAGAACTAGGTCTTAGGATTTCCAGAGGTGGTCTCTCCCCCACTGGGACAGCTCCACTTGTTAGCAAGCTTCTCCGGACCTCTGGCTCACACATGCCTCTCTGCATGGCCACTCTCAGTCTTCTCTTTCCTCAGGCTAAGCATCTGCAATTCCTCCAAGTAATATACCTATATCATAGCCTGAAGACCCTCCCCTAGCCTGGTGATTTCCTCTAGACTCTCTCCAGCGTGTTTGAAATTGTGGTCCCCAGAACTGAATGTAATCCTCCAGAGGAGGTGTGCCCAGGGCAGGGTACAGGGGGAGTTACCTCCCTTTTCTTGAAAGCTCATAGAGCCTGAGATATTACTAAATTACTTCCTTCCTTCCTTTTTCTCTTTCTCTCTCTCTCTCTCTCTCTCTCTCTCTCTCTCTCTCACTCTCTCTCTCCCCCCTCCCTCTCTCTTCTTCCCTTTCTCCCTCCCTCCCTCTCTCTCTCTCCCTCCCTCCTTCTCTCTCTCTCTCTTTCTCTCTCCTCCCTCCATCCCTCCCTTCCAGTGCTCTATCCACTGTGCCACCTAGCTGCCTCACACTAGGTTTCCTGATGTCACATCTTAATGCTGACTGAGTTTGCAATAGACTCAAGCCCCTAGGACATTTTCAGAACTACTGCTGTATAGACATGCCTCCCTTCTCTCATACATATAAAATCACCTTTAATTGTACCACAAATGCAAACCTATACATTTGTCCCTATTGGACATCATCCTAGCAGATTTAGTTCGTTGCTCTAGCCCACCAAGATCCCATTGGGTCCCCACCATCGTCTCTGTATTAGTTCTGTCTCCCAGCTTTGGGAGGGGGCACACTTGGTGAACGTGACGTATCTCCCTTTATCTGTCCATGTTACAGATAAAAAGGTGAGAAGGCCAAGCTTAGATTTTTGAGGCGCTCTACTGGACATCTCTTCTGGAAGACATCTCTTCCTCCATGTTGACCTTGAATCATTAACTCTCCTCTTGGAGTGTCTGGCCTCCCAAATAGCTCTAAATCCATCTGACTGTCTTGTCGTCTAGACCGCATCTCTTCATCTTCCCTATAAGCACAGTGTAAGATACACTGTCGAAAGCTTTATCAAGGTTTGGGGAAACTGTATCCATGACATCCTCTCCTAGCTTGGTAAGATCATCAAAAAGGAAGTGAGACTGTCTGCAGGTTCTGTTTTCTCCTCTTTTCTGATAGTTAGGACAACATTTGCCCTCCACCAATCTTGGGGCTTCGCTTCCATTTCCCTTGATTTCCCAACTCTCCCTGACAACATCTCTGCCTTCTTGTCTGCCCGTTCATTTGGGGTATGAAGATACTCTTCACCCGAGGCAAAGTCCCAAGAGCAGGCAGGTGTTTGCTGTCTTCCTGTCTCCGGACCAGTCTTGCGCATCAGCTCCCTGTTAATCATTTTTGTTCCTTTGTGTCCGGTGCAAAGGGCACCTCTGCTTGGCAGAGTAAACAAGATAGAGATGAACATTCGGTCTTCTCCTTGTAGTCCACTAGGTGGCGCAGTGAGTAGAGAGATGGACGAGGAGTCAGGATGGACAGGATGAAGTCTGCTTTTGCTTGCTGTATGACCCTAGGCAAGTCACTCAGCTCGCAGCCTTGGTTTCCTAACCTGCAAAATGGGGATGATACCAGCTGCACCTGGTGTATAGGGCTGTGCGAATCAAACAAGACAATAAAAGTAAAGCATTTTGTAAAGCGGAAGTGCTATCTGAATGTTAGCTGTTGTTTGGGATCATTCACTCCTAGCAAAGAGCTTATCCCATCTGGAGTCCTTTTTTATGTATCAATATGGCTAAAAGACAAAACAAAGCAAAATTCTGTCCTGTTTATTGTTCTTAGTTTGTGTCACCAGTTTCCTTCCTTCCCTCCTTCTTTCTTTCTAGAGAGACTTGTATCTTTAAATGTCTTCTTAATTTCATTAAATACTTCCCAATTGTATTTTTTAAAATGTTAAAAAACGTTTCAGTCCCTAATTCTCTCCCTCCCACCTGTCCCTCTCACTCCTTGAGAAGGTAAGCAATACGATTTTGATTATCCAGTCTTAGTTCTTCCTAAACTTTAGTATTTCTTTTAAAAAATTTTTTTAATTAACAGAAATCTAATTTCTCTTCCTCCTCCATCCCCTCTCCCCAGTAGGAGAAACCCTTATTAGTTAGTGAATCAGTTAACAAGTATTAACTTTGCTGCTGTTCATGAACCCTTTTGGAGTTTTCTTGGTAAAAACACTAGAGTGGTTTGCCATTTCTTTCTCCAGTTCATTTTACAGATGAGGAAACTGAGGGAAACAGGGCGAAGTGACTTGGTCACACAGCCAGTAAATGTCTGAGGCCAAATTTGAAGTCAGAAAGATGAGTCTTCCTGACTTCAGGTCTGGTGCTCTATCCACTTTGGTGCCACCTAGCTGCCCATGTATTTATCATGTGCCAGTTATCTTGCTAAGCTTTGAAGATAGAAAAAGAAGCAAAAGACAGTCCTGACCTTTGAGAAGTCCACAGTCTAACAGAGGAGACAACAAGCAACAATGTACAAATGAGCTATATATGGAATAAATTGGGAATAATGAACAGAGGGAAGACATCAGAATTAACCTTTAAAATTTTTTATTTTAATCTTTTATTTTCCCCAATTATATGTAAAAAACCTTTAAGCTCCATTTTCTGCAATTTGGGGTTCTAAATTCTCTCCCTCCTACCCTCGCTCTCCTTCCCCCTCATTGGGAAGGCAAGTAATTTGTTAAAGGTTGTACACATGCGCAGTCATGCAGTTTATTTCCATGTTAGAAAGCAAAGGCAAGAAAAACAAACAAGAAAAATAAAGGAGGTAAAAAAAAAAAAACCCATATGTTCTGATCTTCACGCAGACTCCGTCAGTCCTTTCTCTGGAGGTGGAGCATCTTTTATCATAAGTCCTTCAGAATTGTCCTGGATCATGGTATTGCTGAGAAGAGCTGTCTTTCACAGTCGATTATCATACAATATTGTTGTTACTGTGTACAATGTTCTCCTGGTTCTGCTCACTTCACTTGGCATCATGGTGTTCATGTAAATCTTCCCAGGTTTTTCTGAAATCTGCTCTCCTCTCAGGGCTCTAGGGGTAACCCTGGGGGTGTTTAATACTATTATCCACAAGCTCCCATCCTGTGTGTTTCTCTTCCATATTAATCAACCAGTTAACATCTCAGAAATATTAATGAACCCATTCATAGTAGTTTTTACAAAGGGATATTTACCGAGAAGGTATAAAAAGGCATGAAAAGTACAACTCCTAGATCAGGAACACACTCTTCCCTCTACATACCTACCTTTTAAGGAGAGTGAGCTCATTTTCCACCCCTCTGAAGTTCACTTGTGGGAGGTGCTGAGGTGACTCCCTACATGCAGGATTTAGTATTTCAGCTGTTGAGTCGATACACTGCTGGGGCTGGCTTAAACAAGTCTTTCTTAGGGGCTAGCTCTTCACTGGACCTGCCCACTGCTGATTGGCTTTGGTTGCTGAAAGGACCTTGAGTGGGTCTGATGGTCTCTGGATGCACACAAGGTCCTCATCTGGTCCTAACTGATCACCAGTGATCCTTGTTAGCCTAATAGGACCAAATAAACACAAGCAGGAAAAAAGCAGCAGGGATGTGCTTCCAAGGCCATGTGGTGGGTAAGGGAAAGAGAAGGCTTGAGGTGGAGTTCTGACCTCTGAGTGAGTGTGACCAGTCAGACCTTTAGTGTGTGTCCTCAGGTTAGGCGCACCAGCAGATTAAAATGCTTTTCTGTCACCACAGAATAGGTCAGTTACGGATGGTCAGAGGCTAAATGGGTTTGCTCTGAAAGGGGAGGAAAGGGAACCTCCCTCCCACTTGGCAGAAGGTCCCACCAGGCCTCACATGGTAGGTGGGAGTAGGCCTGCATGACCAGATCCTCACTGCTCTGCAGGCTTCTATGAACTCTTTAAATCCAAGCTGTTTGGTACTCCCTGTGCAGCCACACCAGGCTTCAGATCCCATTTATTCTCCTCAGAGGAACTGGCTCCCTTTGGATCTCCCAAACTTCACTCTGGAACATCCCTTGCCCCTCCCCACAACAGTTCTCATCCCTGGCATCCTATCTGCCTTTCCTTTGAATCCTTTGAAATCTGCTTCCCCCAAATCTTGGCTACATGTCAGACTAGGCCCAGATTTTCCCTTTACCACAAACTTTAGGAAGGAGTGGTCACTTCCTCTCAGATTCCCCAATACATCCACTTCAGTGACCTGTCCTTCCCTACTGGGAGAATGGAATTTCCCCTAGTTGGTTCCTTTACTTTTTGAAGGACAAAGAAATTGTGTATTCTTCACTCAGAAGAGAAAAAAAGAGAAGAGAGAAAGAGAGGAGGGGAAAGGGGTGAGTAGGGGAAAAGAGGAGAGAGAGAGAGAGAGAGAGAGGAGAGGGAGAGAGAGAGGGGGAGAGGAGAGAGAGAGAGAGGGAGAGAGAGAGAGGAGAGGGAGACACCCAGAGAGACAGAGAGAGAGAGTGAGACAGAGACAGAGACAGAGACAGAGAGAGAGAGAGAGAGAGAGAGAGGAGAGGGAGACACCCAGAGAGACAGAGAGAGAGAGTGAGACAGAGACAGAGACAGAGAGACAGACAGACAGAGACAGAGAGAAACAGAGAGAAAGAGAGAGAGAGAGAGAGAGAGAGGGAGAGAG